>NC_081291.1:207403374-207706404 GCF_030435805.1 Mustela lutreola
TCTATGTTGTCACAAATGACAGGATTTCCTTCTTCCTCATGGGTGAATAATATTCACTATACACACACCACTTCTCCATTATTGTTGACAGGCACTTAGGTTTTTCCATATTTTAGCTACTGTGGATGATGCTGCAGTGAACCATGGGAATGCAGATTTTTTTGATATCCTGTTTTCATTTCCTTTGGTTATATACACAGATGTGGAGTTGCTGGATCATGTGGTAGTTGTAATTTTAAATTTCTGAGGAACTTCCATATTGTTTTCCATAGTGGTTATACCAATTTACATTTGTACTGACAGTGCACAAGTGTTCTCTTTTCTCTGTATCTTCATTAACACTTGTTATCTCTTGTCTTCTTGATGATAGACATGATGATGTCTTGCTGTGGTATTGATTTGTAGTTCCCTAATCATTTGTGATGTTGAACATTTTTTCATGTGCTTGTTGGCCATTTGGTTGTCTTCCTTGGGAAAAGTGTCTATTCAGTTTCTCTGCCCATTTATAAATCAGCTTTTTCTTTTTTTGGTTATTATGTTGTACCTGTTTTTAGTATATTTTAATATTAAACTCTTATTCAGTATATGTTTTGCAAATATTTTCTCCCATTCCACAGGTTGCCTTTTTATTTTGTCAATTGTTTCTTTTGCTGTGCAGAAACTTTTATTTTGAAGATTTTATTTATTTATTTGACACAGAGAGGAACACAGTGAGAGAGGGAAAACAAGCAGGGGAGTGGGAGAAAGAGATGCAGGCTTCCCACTGAGCAGGGAGCCCTATGTGATGTGGAGCTCATCCCAGGACCCTGGGATCATGACCTAAGCTGTAGGCAGATGATAACCAACTGAGCCACCCAGGTTTCCCTGAGCAGAAACTTTTTTATTTGATGTAGTTTCACTTGTTGATTTTTTTCCTTTGTTGTTTGTACTTTCAATGTCATATCCAAAATAGCATTGCTGAGACCAATGTTGAAGAGACTTCTTCCTTATATTTCCTTCTAGGAGTGTTGTAACATCATTTCTTACATTTAAGCCTTTAATCCATTTTGATCTAATTTTTGTGAGAAGTGTAAGATAGGGGTCCAGCTTAATTTTCTGCATGCAATTATGCAGTTTTTCCAACACCCTTTGTTGAAGAGACTATACTTTTCTCATTGAGTGTTCTTGGCTCTCTTGTCAAATATTAGTTGACTGTTTATGTTGGGATTCATTTCTGGGCTTTCTATTCTGTTCCATTGGCCTATGTGTCTATTTTTATGCTAGTATCCTACAGTTTTAATTACTATAGTCTTATAATATAGTTTGAAATTAAGAAGTGTTATTTCTCCAGGTTTGTTCTTTCTAAAAATTATTTTGATTACTTGGGGTCTTTTGCAATTCCAAACAAACCTTATGATTTTTTTTCTCTATTTCTGTAAGTAATGCCACTGGAATGTTGATAGGGTTTGCATTGAATTTATAGATGGCTTTGGGTAGTATGGATATTCTAACAATATTAATTCTTTCAATCCATGAACACGAGATATCTTTCCATTTGTGCCTTTTAAAATTTCTTTCATCAAAGTCTTATAGTTTTCACTCTATGTATCTGCACTTCTTCCTAGGTATTTTATTTCTGATGCTACTGTGAATGGGATATTTGTCTTTATTTGTTAATGTATGAAAATACAATTGATTTCTGTATGTTGACTTTATATCCTGCAACTTTAATGAATTCATTTATTAGTTCTAATAATTTTTTAGTTGAATTTTTAGGATTTTCTATGTGTAGGATTATAGCATCTGCAAATAATGACAATTTTACTTCTTTCTTTCCAGTTTGATGTCTTTTATTTCTTTGTCTTACTTAATTGCTATAGCTAGGACTTCCAGTACTAGGTTGAATAAGAGTGGTGAAAGCAGACATGCTTTTCTTGTGTTTGACTTCAAGGAAAAGTTTTGAATCTTTCATCATTGAATGTGATGTTAGTTGTGGGTGTGTCACATACATGATCTTTATTATGTTTAGGTATGTGTCTTCTTACCCAGCTTGTTGAAGGTTTTCATTATGAAAGATGTTCAATACTTTCAAATGCTTTTTTTGCATCTACTTCGACAATAATATGATTTGTATCTTCTCATTTTATGAATGTGGTACATCATACATATTGATTTGCATATGTTGAAGCATTCTTACATCCCAGGGATAAATCTCATGTGATTGTGATGTATGATCTTTTTATGTACTGCTGAATCCAGTTTGCTAATATTTTGTTGAGAATTTTTGCTTCTATAGTTTTCTTATAGTGTACTTGTCTGGCTTTGGCACTAGGGCTATGCTCACCTCCTACAAAGAGTTTGGATATGTTTCCCCTTTTTAATTTTTTGGAAGAGTTTGAAAAGAACCTACATTATTTCTTCTTTAGATGTTTGGTAAAATTTGTTGGTGAAGCCATCTGTCCTGAGCTTTTCTATTTTGGGGGATGTTTGATTACTGATTCAACTCTTTGATCATTATTGGTCTGATTAGATTTTTATTTCTTCATGATTCACTTTTAGTATGATGTATGTTTCTAGGAATTTATCCATTTCTTGTAGATTATCCAATTTGTTGACTTATAATTGTTCATAATAAATATTCTTTTATGAGGTTATGTATTTATTTTTTTAAGATTATTTGTGAGAGAGAGAGAGAGAGAAAGAGAGAGAGAGCAGTGCGAGCAGGAGTGAACAAGAGTGTGGGGTATGGGCAGAGGGAGAAGAAGCAGCAGGATCCCCACTGAGCAGGGAGCTTGATGGAGGACTCAGTCCCAGTACCCTGGAATCATGATCTGAGCTGAAGGTAGACATTTGCCAGCAGAGCTACCCAGGTACCCCTATTTATTTACTTTTTTATTTATTTCTCTCTCTTTTTCACAGTCCGCTTGGAACCTATGCCTTTTACTTCAGATGGAAGTTAGATAATTTATCTATTTATCACCATATCCTAAAATTATTGATTAAAAATAAAAAACTAGAGTATTGATTAACTTTGTAATTTAGATCCATCCTATAACCCTTCCTATGTCTTAAGAAGATATTATCAAACATACAAGTAACTGATAAGTTATAAAGGAATAACATATTCTTTTCTAAAGTTTAATCAATTATAGTGTAACTACTTTAGAAATAGATTATGTTTTAAAATAATTTTATTGATGTGCAAATAGAGAAGTTTGTTAATATTGAACACATTTAAATTTTATTTGCTGGGATATTTTCCCCTCTAATAGCTAACTAACTGAATTTGAAAACACTGAGCATAGGAAATAAGTAACAAATCAAAGCTTGCTCATAGAAAACTTGTCATTTATGATACTACTTATAACTAGTATCTAGAAAAAGAAAATAACACTGGGTGCCTGGGTGGATGAGTCAACTAAGCAACCAACTCTTGATTTTGGCTCAGGTCATGATCTCAAGGTTGTGGGATCAAGCTCCACATGGGGCTCCATGCTCAGCAGGGAGTCTCCTCGAGGATTCTCTCTCTCCCTCTGCTCCTCTCTCTGCTTGTGCATTCTCTCTCTCAAATAAACAAATAAATCTTAAAAAAAAAGAGAAAAGAAACAAATTGTGGCCTTTTTACATTATTAATGAAAATTTTGTCTACTTTAAAATTTCTAACAGTATTTTAGAGTAGGAACTAAAGGGGTTACTTTTAATACAACAATATTTATATTTATGGGCTATTTTTTCATATCTCAAGGGCTACTTCTTAACAATTATGTGGATGGAGAATATCCTCATTTTACACATGAATAAACTGAGAAATAGAGAAGTTAATTAAATTTCCCAAGTTCACACACATTGAATAGAAGAGGTATGGTTTAAATTGAGTATTTTGGCTTCAGATTCCACACTCTGAACTATCTTATTATCTAGTCTCTAGAAGAGAGGGCAATAGCATTGTTGTATTACCATCTTGAGAAAAGTTAGAATATAAAACAATTTTTATTTTTTAAAATTAAAAACAATTTTTTAAAAGATTTTATTTTTAAGTACTCTCTATACACATTGTAGAGCTTGAATTCATGAACCCTGAGATTAAGAGTCACATGCTTTACGGATTGAGCCAGCCTGGCACTCCTAGACATAAAACAATTTTTAAAAAGAAGGGTAGTATGTTACTATATGTGTGTATGTGTAAGTGTCAGTGTCTATTTGTATATGCACATATCTGCATAATATTTTGCTCAAGGTGACTCTTTAATTTAGTTATAGATATTTTGTAGGTTCCATACTGGAAAAAAGATCTTATCAGGCATCAGTATATTCTTATGCTTTGTTATTTATTTTCAGGTATCACTTTCATGTCTTTATACATTGATGTATATACAAATAACATGAAATAACCATCAGTTTTTATTTATTTATTTATTAAAAATTTTTTTCTTTTATTTTTTTTTCAGTGTTCCAGAATTTACTGTTTATGCACCACTCCCAATGCTCCATGCAATACGTGCCCTCCACAATACTCACCACCAGGTTCACCCTCCCCCCACCCTCCCCCAAACTCTGTTTGTTTCTTAAAGTCTACAGTCTTTCATGGTTTGTCTCCCCCCTCCAATTTCCCCCAACTCACTTCTCCTCTCCATCTCTCAGTGTCCTCCGTGCTATTCCTTATGCTCCACAAGTAAGTGAAACCATAGGATAATTGACTCTTTCACTCAGCATAATCTCTTCCAGTACCATCTATGTTGTATACAAAGATTGGGTATTCATCCTTTCCGATGGAGGCATAATACTCCATTGTATATATGGACCATATCTTCTTCTTCTTCTTCTTTTTTTTTTTTTTTAAGATTTTACTTATTTTATTTGACAGAGAGAGAGAGATCACAAGTAGGCAGAGAGGCAGGCAGAGACAGAGGGGGAAGCAGGCTCCCCGCTGAGCAGAAAGCCCGATGCGGGGCTCGATCCAAGGACATGAGATCATGACCTGAGCCAAAGGCAGCGACTTAATCCACTGAGCCACCCAGGTGCCCCAATGGACCATATCTTCTTTATCCATTCGTCCATTGAAGGGCATCTTGTTTCTTTCCACAGTTTGGCAACTGTGACCATTGCTGCTATGAACATTGGGCTACAGATGCCCCTTCTTTTCACTACATCTGTATCTTTGGGGTAAATAGCCAGTAGTGCAATTGCAGGGTCATAGGGAAGCTCTATTTTTAATTTCTTAAGGAATCTCCACACTGTTTTCCAAAGTGGCTTTGCGCCAACTTGCATTCCCACCAACAGTGTAAGAGGGTCCCCTTTCTCCACATCCTTTCCAACACTTGTTGTTTACTGTCTTGTTGGTTTTGGCCACTCTGACTGGTAAAAGGTGGTATCTCATTGTAGTTTTCATTTGGATCCTGATGGCTAATGATGATGAACAATTTTTCATGTGTCTGTTAGCCATTTGTATATCTTCTTTGGAGAAGTGTCTGTTCATGTCTTCTGCCCATTTTTTGACATGATTATCTGTCTTGTGTTTGTTGAGTTAGAGGAGTTCTTTATAGATATTGGATATCAGCCCTTTGTCTGTAGTGTCATTTGTGAATATCTTTTCCCATTCCGTGGGTTGCCTCTTTGTTTTGTTGACTATTTCCTTTGCTGTGCAGAAGATTTTGATCTGATGAAGTCCCAAAAGTTCATTTTCGTTTTTGTTTTCTTTGTCTTTGGAGACATATCTTGAATTAAGTTGCAATATCCATCAGGTTTTGAATTCTGCTTCTGAGAAAGGCCACAAGATTATAGTCTTAAAACTTTAATGAGTAAGATTCAATTTAGTTAACATTCTGAATATCATTATGACCTCTCTCTAAAGTAGACTTTTCTTACACCATTTAATATTTTTTTGAGAGTTTAAGAACTACTATACACTAATAGTAAAAATTGTTATTTTATTCTTTCATGCCTTATTTCTTTACCACTCTTCTCAAATGATGTTTCCAGTAAAAACTGATCTAAAAGGTTAGGCAAATCAAATTGTTGAAGATTGCAATGTTCTTTGGTTTATTCTTTCTTGTTTTAGTTTTTTAATGACTTAAAATTTTTTTTTTGAATTCTCTTTCTTTTTTTTTAAAATTTTTTATTTTTTATAAACATATATTTTTATCCCCAGGGGTACAGGTCTGTGAATCACCAGGTTTACATACTTCACAGCACTCACCAAAGCACATACCCTCCCCAATGTCCATAATCCCACCCCCTTCTCCTAAAACCCCTCCCCCCAGCAACCCTCAGTTTGTTTTGTGAGATTAAGAGTCACTTATGGTTTGTCTCCCTCCCATCCCATCTTGTTTCATTTATTCTTCTACCCACTTAAGCCCCCATGTTGCATCACCACTTCCTCATATCAGGGAGATCATATGATAGTTGTCTTTCTCTGCTTGACTTATTTCGCTAAGCATGATACGCTCTAGTTCCATCCATGTTGTCGCAAATGGCAAGATTTCATTTCTTTTGATGGCTGCATAGTATTCCATTGTGTATATATACCACATCTTCTTGATCCATTCATCTGTCGATGGACATCTAGGTTCTTTCCATAGTTTGGCTATTGTGGACATTGCTGCTATAAACATTCGGGTGCATGTGCCCCTTTGGATCACTACGTTTGTATCTTTAGGGTAAATACCCAATAGTGCAATTGCTGGGTCATAGGGCAATAACCCCTGGCCAGACTTAGCAAAAAGAAAAGAGAAAGGACCCAAATAAATAAAATCATGAATGAAAGAGGAGAGATCACAACTAGCACCAAAGAAATACAAACTATTATAAGAACATACTATGAGCAACTCTACGGCAACAAATTTGACAATCTGGAAGAAATGGATGCATTCCTAGAAACATATAAACTACCACAACTGAACCATGAAGAAGTAGAAAACCTGAACAGACCCATAACCAGTAAGGAGATTGAAACAGTCATTAAAAATCTCAAAACAAACAAAAGCCCAGGGCCAGACGGCTTCCCGGGGGAATTCTACCAAACATTTAAAGAAGAACTAATTCCTATTCTCCTGAAACTGTTCCAGAAAATAGAAATGGAAGGAAAACTTCCAAACTCATTTTATGAGGCCAGCATCACCTTGATCCCAAAACCAGACAAGGATCCCACCAAAAAAGAGAGCTATAGACCAATATCCTTGATGAACACAGATGCGAAAATACTCAACAAAATACTAGCCAATAGGATTCAACAGTACATTAAAAGGACTATTCACCACGACCAAGTGGGATTTATTCCAGGGCTGCAAGGTTGGTTCAACATCCACAAATCAGTCAATGTGATACAACACATCAATAAAAGAAAGAACAAGAACCATATGATACTCTCAATAGATGCTGAAAAAGCATTTGACAAAGTACAGCATCCCTTCCTGATCTAAACTCTTCAAAGTGTAGGGATAGAGAGGACATACCTCAATATCATCAAAGCCATCTATGAAAAACCCACCGCAAATATCATTCTCAATGGAGAAAACCTGAAAGCTTTTCCGCTAAGGTCAGGAACACAGCAGGGATGTCCATTATCACCACTGCTATTCAACATAGTACTAGAGGTCCTAGCCTCAGCAATCAGACAACAAAAGGAAATTAAAGGCATCCATTTCAGCAAAGAAGAAGTCAAATTATCACTCTTCGCAGATGATATGATACTCTATGTGGAAAACCCAAAAGACTCCACTCCAAAACTGCTAGAACTTATACAGGAATTCAGTAAAGTGTCAGGATATAAAATCAATGCACAGAAATCAGTTGCATTTCTCTACACCCACAGCAAGACAGAAGAAAGAGAAATTAAGGAGTCAATCCCATTTACAATTGCACCCAAAACCATAAGATACTTAGGAATAAACCTAACCAAAGAGGCACAGAATCTATACTCAGAAAACTATAAAGTACTCATGAAAGAAATTGAGGAAGACACAAAGAAATGGAAAAATGACTTAAAATTTTTTAATTAATTTTTTTTTAATTTTTAAAATTTGATTTTAAAAAATTTTAGTTTAAATTCCAGTTAATTAACATACAGTGTAATGTTAGTTTCAGGAGTACAAAATAGTGAATCAACACTTCCATACAATACCTGGTGCTCATCACAAGTGCCCTCCTTAATTTCCCATTACCTATTTAACCCATCTCCCTGCCCACATCCTCTCTGGTAACCATCAGTTTGTTCTATAGTTAAGACTGTTTTTGGTTTGCCTCTCTCTCTCTTTTTTTCTCTTTGTACCTTTGTTTTGTTTCTTAAATTCCACATGAGTGGAATCCTATGATATTTGTCTTTCTTTGACTGACTTATTTCCCTTGGCATAATACTCTCTGGCTCTACCCATGTCATTGCAAAAGGCGAGAGTTCATTCTTTTTTATGGCTGAGCAATGTTCTGAAAATCAAAACCAGCTCTGCTGGTATTCCAGTAGAGAAAATATACTTTTCTTATTCTGCAGGGCAAAAATTGAAATACATGAACTGCTTCATTTTTCAAATAATTTAAAAATCTTGTTCTTTCAATACATGATGTGGGATATATTAATGAGGCATCAAAATTTTGAGGGGTATTAAGAGTCACTTATGGTTTGTCTCCCTCCCAAACTGAGGGTTGCTGGGGGAGGGGGTTTGGGAGAAGGGGGTGGTATTATGGACATTGAGGAGGGTATGTGCTTTGGTGAGTGCTGTGAAGTGTGTAAACCTGGTGATTCACAGACCTGTACCCCTGGGGATAAAAATATATGTTTATAAAAAATAAAAAATTATATTAAAAAATATATATATGTTTATAAAAAATAAAAAAATAAAAAAAATAAAGAACCAAAAAAAAAATTTTTGAGGGGTAAATCTTTTAGAGAAAACATGTCCACAGATGTTAGTTTTCTTTCTTCCATCCTTTATAAAATCTCTGTCCCTTTCTAGATATTGGGGGGGGGGGAGCTGATTCCTGTGCAGTATTTACAATGCTTTGAAATTTTTTTTTCTTCTTAAATAATAATGATTTAGTGAGATTTCTGAGACAGAATTTTTGCCATCATCCAATCCTTAGTTTTTACTTCCTACCTATTATTCTCCTAACTCTACCTTAAATTATTTTATTCTACTATTTGTTGGAATTTTAAAGGTGACTTTAATTTTAGGAGAGTTTTCAAAGGTTGGTGGAGTCATGCAGCTTCTTCTTAAAATTTTATTTATGAGAGAGAGAGAGCATGAGGTGTCAGTGGGGGAAGGGAAGAGGGAAGGGCAGAGAGAGAGCCAAAGAGAGAAGCAGGCTCCCTGCTGAGGGGCTCAGACCCAGGAATGTGAGCTCATGACCTGAGCTAAAGGCAGAGACTTTACCAAATGAGCCACCCAGGTGCCCCAACTTACTCTTTTACTAGACATCTATAAAGAAAAAAATCTTTAGTTCACATTTATATGTACTCAAAATAGAAGTTCTATTTTTTTCTGTGTTCAGTAAATATAATAATGATGGAAAATACAGAGCAATGGTAGTCCTACTTAGTGTGACCTTTCATTATAATTACACTTGCTGCAAAGAGAGTCTGCCTGGCCTCAGAGAGCCTCACTTACTGTGCCACTATTAAACCCCGAGCCCTAGTGTTCTCGTCAGTGTCCTTATAACCCAATTAAATTGAAGATGAAGGTATGGCCATAAAAGAATCACTTCTCTCTATATTCATAGATCTGACTATAGCAAAATGAGCTGGATTTTATGCAATTTTCTATTTGTACTGGAGAGACAAAAATTTCATTTTGAACAAAGGTGGAAGTGTAATTTATGTTAGAAGTCTGACAGAGACAGCTAATCTGACATATGAGTTTGCTTTGATATAAATCATAGATTGCTATTAATAGATGCATCATTTCTTGAAGTAAATTTATCCTTTTTAATGTTTTCATCAGGTCTTTCAGCTCTTCTTTGCTTGACTTGACTTCAGCTCTTGCTTGCTTGACTTGCTTGACTGCTGGTTCAGTGAATTAATCACATAATATGAATTATTTAAATTAGTAAGAATTATTAAGGAGTAAGCAATTTTGATATTTTCGCCTAGTTCTAAGAAAAATACACATAACTTCTCCTCTGTTTTAAAGAGAAGATGGAAGATATAGATATTAAATTGCACGATTCACCCAGATATGATATGACAGTCAACAAGGATTTTTTATGAAATCATAGCAATATAAATTCTACATTTTTCTTTGACCATTATTTAAGTCTTCCAAGAATTAGCTGATAGTATTTTTATTAATTGTAACTTATTTTTGGCAATAGTTGGCAAAACCAGACCAAAGCAGAAACATGTAATTCAGATTTAATCAATTAACTGAGTTCGGACACTTCTGAGTGCTCATAGAGGTCAGAAGATGCTAACGATCCTCTCTACTAGGAATACAAAAATGAATATGAGATGATTGCTGTTCCAGAGGAGGTGGGAAGGTAGGATATGGGGAAACAGACATATGAACAATTAATGTGATAACTAGATATATCAAGTTGTATGGGAACACAGAGGAATCGATTGTTTAGGCTGGATAGTTGGGAATTATAAAGAGGAAACATGATGCAGAAAAACACAGAAGCCTTAATGTTCATGCCAGTGATCCAAGGATGGATCCAATCCATCCAATCCATTGTGCCTAGAAAATATAGTATGGGAAAGAGTGAGGGGAGAGGAGCCAGTCTGTTCTGTGAAGAAAGATCCTAGATGCCAGGCTGAGGAGTTTTTACTTTATTGGAAAGGATGAGAGGTAACTAGAAGGGGGATTGAGAAACTTTATCACTGATGGTCTCTTTCTCATTGGTGAGTAGACTTATAAACTCGTTTTGATAAAAATACTGAATTTGACTGACAAAATATATTGATAAAAATACCTACTTGACTTGGAATGTTTATCGAACAGTTTTATGTGAAATCTCATCTCCCTGTCCCAGTAAATAATTTGCTTTTCATTTTTAAGCAGATGATGGTTTATATAAAAATACAAGGGGCGCCTGGGTGACTCAGTAGGTTAAGCCTTTGCCTTCGACTCAGGTCATGATCCTAGGGTCCTTGAATCGAGCCCCACGTCGGGCTCCCTGCTTAGCAGGGAATCTGCTTCTCACTATTCCTCTTCCTCTGCCCCTTCCCCTCACTTGTGTTCTCTCTGTCTCCTGTCTCAAATAAATAAATGAAATCTTTAAAAGTAATAATAAAATAAAAATACTCACAAATTTACTTCTCCTGACTGACCAACTTGTGACATATGCATAAAAAATAAAATAACTGAAATAAAATATTGTTTGGCCACAATAAAATATGTTTTTCACATTAGCTTTCGACAGAAAATTGAAAATTTTTGACAGAAAATTGAAATGGGCTATTCCACAACTATATACAAAATGAAGCAACAAGATATTTTCATGGGAAAAAATGTTCTTTTTATCAAGAAATGTTATATTCTTAAGGGAAATGAACATATGTTCCAATGCCATAACTAGGTCCTAAAGAGAATTTGAGGAATGTCAGTTTTCCATGATGATGTTATCAAGAGGCTTAATTGCATCATTAAAACTAGATTTGCCTTTATTAGGAAGCATCAAAGCATTTAGAACAAGATAAATTGAAGTTTCCAAAAAGAAAAAAAAAATAGTGTACTTCTCTAGATTTTCAAAGGCTCCTCTGTGCCCATGCAGACCTTTACAGGCAATTTTTTTTTTAAAATACTTTATGTGGTAAGTAACCCTAACATATGGATGTAACTTTCATTTCTAAACACATTTTTACTTTGTGGGAGTTTAGAACAAGATTAGATAAATTTTAAGGCTTAGAAGCATTTCTGATGGAACAACTAAATCCTCTTCCTGCTCCACCCCCTACCCCCCGCCAAAAAAGTTGGATATATCAGAACAAAATAAAACAAAGGTCGCAAGGAATTATTTCTGTATCTTCAGCATTCTTTTGCAGTGGTGTACTGCTTGGCTGGTAAACAGTTCTAACATGTGTTTGGACCTTTGCCAGTGAGTTTGCTGTGGTTCACTGTGTGGAGACACTTGCACAGATAGGCTAATAAGATTTATGCTGATAGCGCCAAGTGTCACACCTCACAGACCTAATAAGTAAGTGCAAACCTAGCACAGAAGCAAAAACATTCACACTGGGAAATTCCTGGCTAGGTATCTGGTATTTCTTAGTTTGTGTGCGGGGCATAAAATTCCAACACAGAACTCTGCTGTCAACCCAGACCTGGTAGTCATCCTTTCAACAAAAATTTGATGCCTTCTGTGTTCTCGATATTAAGGAGGAAGCTGTAAAAATAGCATTTGCAAGGCTCCTACTCTCAGATAATTTATGAGACAGACATTAATAAAAAAGTACAGAAAGAAAGAAGATAAATACTGATTGTGACCTCGATGCCTAAGAGATTGACTGGGGCAGAGGCTTTCTTTAGAGAGAAGAAATATGGATAAGCAGTTATGGTTGAGACCCTAGGGATAAGATAGTGCTAGACATCAAAAAAACTGTGGGAAAACAATTCCAGGGGAAGGGCCGAGCCCCTGACTGGGTAAAGGGACCTTTCCTTTATCCAAAAGGTAACACTGAACATTCCCTCAACACCAAGGTCAGTATCAAATGTAAACATCATTTCTTTGATGTAACAAAGAAGGCATTTTGAAGTGGAGAGTCACATATGTAAATGCTGTTACCTATGTGTAAGGGAGTCACTGGTGAGTTAAAGGAGGTGACTTTTCGGATTGGGAGATTAAACAAAACATTTTATTTGAGTTGACGGGAGAGGGGAGACAGAGGAAAGGCAGCTGATGAAGAAATAGTTAAAAATATTGGTGTGCTACCAGGTGATGCTGTTTGTTTGAGCCAGCCAGCAAGTAGGCAGTCGATTGATTATTTTCTGTAGCTCCTTTGTAATGACCCTTCCTGCATTCAAATTATCTAAAGTATCTTTGGCAACAAGTACTAATCAGCTTGCCCTGGGTTCACGATTTCTGGGAGACTTTTGCTTGGATACATGTTGGTAGAGCTTCTGGTCCCAGAAGACCTGAGTGAAATGACAGGGAACCAAGGAAACTCGTGACCTGAGAGCTTTTATTCAGTAGCTTTTGCAGAAAATACTTGATCCAATGGGGACCCATTATCTTGGCCATGTTTTGAGACTCAGATGTCACTGGTGTCTCCTATTTCAGCTCAGCTTCAGAGGCTCACGTGTCTTGTACCTTGGGGAAATCATCTGAAACTGACTGCAACCCCTTCCCAGGGGCAGTGGAAGATGGGGAGACCGAGAAGCAGCTCGTAGGGCTCCCAGAAAGGAGCCACTTTTTCTTTTTCTTTTTTTTTTTCTTTGTTGGTCTCAGAGACTCTCATTTTGCTGATAAATTTCAGGAAATGGCTCATTTAGTCACTTTGAGAATTCTGACCCTTTTCCTCACTTACTTGCTCCTGACGAGGACCAGCAGGCACACAAGCCTTTGTGACAGTTGCTGACTTTGCTGGAGACATAGTGCAATGGAAGGGGACAGCAGATGATGTTGTTGAATTGAGTATCTGACCTTCTGTTTCTGTACAATGTTTTGGGCATTTCCATCATCTCAGATTCTAGGCTTCTGTCCCGCTACTTGCCTCTTCTTCCCTTTTGGCTTCTCCCAGAAACTCCAACAAAATGCTGCCCAACTATTCTTCTCTTGATCTTAGCCAAAAGGCCGAGAAGCGATTGCCCAACTACTCTTATCGTTAACTAGCATTTACTCCGTTGATCAGGGCTTTGCACTACCAGTCAGAAAGGGTGGCTGATGGTATGCGTGACTCCAAAGGCTTGACTGCCTCAGAGTATTTCCACCACTGATCAGACAGCCGTATCTGCAGTCCTCATGGCTATAGCCGTACTTCTGACTTACTTATGACCTCTGGAAGGCCTTTTCATCTGAGTCTGCTGCCTGAAGAAGGAAACCTTACAACCAGCTTTCTTTCCTTTTTTTTTTTTTTTTTTTTTAAAGATTTTATTTATTTATTTGAGAGATTGAGAGAGGGAGGGAGAGTGACAGGAAGAAGCAGACTCCCCACTAAGCAGGGGTCCGCCCCAGAGGCAGGGCCCCATCTCAGGTCCCTGAGGTCATGACCTGAGCCAAAGGAAGATGTTTAACTGATTGAGGCACGCCTTGCCCCCTGCCCCATCACCAGACTTCATACCTAATCAGCCATTAAATTTTTTTTAAAGGGCAAAGTGATTCTCCAGAATGGTTGGAGATTGAAGATAGATAAGGGGAGGAGTGACAGAAGTCACAGGGCTCGAGCTGCTACTGGGAAGGCAGCATGATCTATAATGGGTCAGTCCTGACACTTGGGGTGAGAGTGACAGTGTGCTCAGCTACGGGACACGGGGTGTTTGCAGGCACAGAATAGAAGGAGGAGCTCTAGAGAAGGATAGGTTTGTGCACATGTGTGTGGCACATACAGGGCAGAAGACAAAATTTGTTGGCTTCCCAATTTTGCTTCAGGCTGGCTCCTATTTTATATTCAGATTCAGTGACCCTGCCTGACCTTAGAAGAATTTTGCAGACAGACTCCCTTGTGATCTTGCCTAAGTGAAGTAGCTTGGATAACTATGTGATAGCAAGAGGCAAGAATCTTTTCTAAATATAAAGTTTGCTGCCTTGCTTTTCATTTGCTCTTAAGAATTTTCAGAATCAATATAATCCATAGGTTTTTTTCCCCCAAAGAACTTAGTAGATCACAGTACCTCCTTAATATTGATTTATTTAACATTCTAGTTTTAGCAGAGGAAGGCTAGTCCTTAGTCTTTCCAAATGCAGCAAAAACAGTTTATTAAACATGTAAAGGGTCCAAATTAAAGAAATATGAATTATTTGGTATTTTATTTATCATTGGAACATTTAGTAATCCCCTTTTTATTTTAGTTTTTTTTTTTTTATAAAGATTTTAATTTCAGAAAGAGAGAGAGAGTGCCTGAGTACAAGCATGAGCAGGGGGAGGGTCAGAGAGAGAAGCGGACTCCCAAGAGAGAAACGGACTCTCTGCTGAGAAGAGAGCCCCACTCAACTCTGGGCTCTGTGCCAGTACCTGGGATCAGGACTCCAGCTGAAGGCAGAGTCCCAACTGACTGAACCACCCAGGTGCCTGCTTTCTTTAAACAAAGAACCCCTTTCTTTAAACAAAGAACCCATGAATCATTGAGATTAAGGTGTGATAGTTCATGGATAAATTTCTGATACCACTTTCTGGATTTTTAAAAAAATATATTTATTTATTTATTTTTAGAAAAAGACAGAGAGAGTATGAGTGGAGGGAGAGGCAAAAACTGAGGGAGAGAGAGAATCTCAAGCAGACTCCCATTGAACACGGAGCCTGATGTGGGACTTGATCTCACCACCCTGAGATCATGACCTGAACTTAAATCAAGAGTCAGATGTTTAAATGACTGCACCACCCAGGGGCCCCTTACTTTTTGGATTTTTAAAGTTACAGTAGTTCTAGCTAGTATTTCACTTACATTATACATTTTGGGAAAGCGGGTACTGATTTTCTTATACAATGAAAAGAAAGGAATTTCTCAATTTATGTCTGAAAATTTAAAAACTGATCAGTATAAGACAAAATAAAAAGTACTTTGAATTATTGACTCCTCCGATAACACTCTACTCCAAATTATCCACAATTAGTATTTTGTTTTACTTCCTTTTTTTGTTTTTTTCTATTTAGATATATTAACACATATATAAATATGCAGAGTACAATACTGGTGTTGGTGCAAGTGTATATGTGTATATGTTTATACCTAAACCAAATTTGTAGTATGCTGGATAGATAGTTTTAAATGATGCTTTGTTACCTAACAATTTGTCACTGAGTACTCTTCAAAAACATGAATTTTTTAAAGAATCCAGAGGATAGAGCATATGGATGCACCGTATTTTATTTTACTATCCCATGTTCGACATTTCATTTGTTTCCAATTACTTACTATTAAAAATAATAGACTACACTGAATATTTTTATATATAAATTTTTTCCTTACCTTTTTGGGATCACTGGGTCAAGGGTCATGAATGACTATTTTTAATGATGTTTGGTGCATATTTTCAAATTCTGCTCTGGAAGAGATGTGTGAGTTTCTCCCTTCTTTATATATATACAAGGGTACCATGTTGTTGTATTCTCATGGACGTGGGAATATAAGACTCACAACAACTTTGCTAATTTGCTGGGCAAAACTGTTTCTGATTGTTTTTTTTATAAACATATATTTTTTATATACATATATTTTTATCCCCAGGTCTGTGAATCACCAGGTTTACACACTTCACAGCACTCACCAAATCACATACCCTCCCCAATGTCCATAATCCCACCCCCTTCTCCCCAACCCCCTCCCCCCGGCAACCCTCAGTTTGTTTTGTGAGATTAAGAGTCACTTATGGTTTGTCTCCCTCCCAATCCCATCTTGTTTCATTTATTCTTCTACCCACTTAAGCCTCCATGTTGCATCACCACTTCCTCATATCAGGGAGATCATATGATAGTTGTCTTTCTCTGCTTGACTTATTTCGCTAAGCATGATACACTCTAGTTCCATCCATGTTGTTGCAAATGGCAAGATTTCATTTCTTTTGATGGCTGCATAGTATTCCATTGTGTGTATATACCACATCTTCTTGATCCATTCATCTGTTGATGGACATCTAGGTTCTTTCCATAGTTTGGCTATTGTGGACATTGCTGCTATAAACATTCGGGTGCATGTGTCCCTTTGGATCACTACATTTGTATCTTTAGAGTAAATACCCAATAGTGCAATTGCTGGGTCATAGGGCAGTTCTATTTTCAACATTTTGAGGAACCTCCATGCTGTTTTCCAGAGTGGCTGCACCAGCTTGCATTCCCACCAACAGTGTAGGAGGGTTCCCCTTTCTCCGCATCCTCGCCAGCATCTGTCATTTCCTGACTTGTTGATTTTAGCCATTCTGACTGGTGTGAGGTGATATCTCATTGTGGTTTTGATTTGTATTTCCCTGATGCCAAGTGATATGGAGCACTTTTTCATGTGTCTGTTGGCCATCTGGATGTCTTCTTTGCAGAAATGTCTGTTCATGTCTTCTGCCCATTTCTTGATTGGATTATTTGTTCTTTGGGTGTTGAGTTTGCTAAGTTCTTTATAGATTCTGGACACTAGTCCTTTATCTGATATGTCGTTTGCAAATATCTTCTCCCATTCTGTCAGTTGTCTTTTGATTTTGTTAACTGTTTCCTTTGCTGTGCAAAAGCTTTTGATCTTGATGAAATCCCAGTAGTTCATTTTTTCCCTTGCTTCCCTTGCCTTTTGCGTTGTTCCTAGGAAGATGTTGCTGCGGCAGAGGTCGAAGAGGTTGCTGCCCGTGTTCTCCTCAAGGATTTTGATGGATTCCTTTCGTACATTGAGGTCCTTCATCCATTTTGAGTCTATTTTTGTGTGTGGTGTAAGGAAATGGTCCAATTTCATTTTTCTGCATGTGGCTGTCCAATTTTCCCAGCACCATTTATTGAAAAGGCTGTCTTTTTTCCATTGGACATTCTTTCCTGCTTTGTCGAAGATTAGTTGACCATAGAGTTGAGGGTCTATTTCTGGGCTCTCTATTCTGTTCCATTGATCTATGTGTCTGTTTTTGTGCCAGTACCATGCTGTCTTGATGATGACAGCTTTGTAATAGAGCTTGAAGTCCGGAATTGTGATGCCACCAACGTTGGCTTTCTTTTTCAATATCCCTTTGGCTATTCGAGGTCTTTTCTGGTTCCATATAAATTTTAGAATTATTTGTTCCATTTCTTTGAAAAAGATGGATGGTACTTTGATAGGAATTGCATTAAATGTGTAGATTGCTTTAGGTAGCATAGACATTTTCACAATATTTATTCTTCCAATCCAGGAGCATGGAACATTTTTCCATTTCTTTGTGTCTTCCTCAATTTCTTTCATGAGTACTTTATAGTTTTCTGAGTATAGATTCTGTGTCTCTTTGGTTAGGTTTATTCCTAGGTATCTTATGGTTTTGGATGCAATTGTAAATGGGATTGACTCCTTAATATCTCTTTCTTCTGTCTTGCTGTTGGTGTAGAGAAATGCAACTGATTTCTGTGCATTGATTTTATATCCTGACACTTTACTGAATTCCTGTATAAGTTCTAGCAGTTTTGGAGTGGAGTCTTTTGGGTTTTCCACATATAGTATCATATCATCTGCGAAGAGTGATAATTTGACTTCTTCTTTGCCGATTTGGATGCCTTTAATTTCCTTTTGTTGTCTGATTGCTGAGGCTAGGACCTCTAGTACGATGTTGAATAGCAGTGGTGATAATGGACATCCCTGCCGTGTTCCTGACCTTAGCGGAAAAGCTTTCAGTTTTTCTCCATTGAGAATGATATTTGCGGTGGGTTTTTCATAGATGGCTTTGATGATATTGAGGTATGTGCCCTCTATCCCTACACTTTGAAGAGTTTTGATCAGGAAGGGATGTTGTACTTTGTCAAATGCTTTTTCAGCATCTATTGAGAGTATCATATGGTTCTTGTTCTTACTTTTATTGATGTGTTGTATCACATTGACTGATTTGCGGATGTTGAACCAACCTTGCAGCCCTGGAATAAATCCCACTTGGTCGTGGTGAATAATCTTTTTAATGTACTGTTGAATCCGATTGGCTAGTATTTTGTTGAGTATTTTCGCATCTGTGTTCATCAAGGATATCGGTCTATAGCTCTCTTTTTTGGTGGGATCCTTGTCTGGTTTTGGGATCAAGGTGATGCTGGCCTCATAAAATGAGTTTGGAAGTTTTCCTTCCATTTCTATTTTTTGGAACAGTTTCAGGAGAATAGGAATTAGTTCTTCTTTAAATGTTTGGTAGAATTCCCCCGGGAAGCCGTCTGGCCCTGGGCTTTTGTTTGTTTGGAGATTTTTAATGACTGTTTCAATCTCCTTACTGGTTATGGGTCTGTTCAGGCTTTCTATTTCTTCATGGTTCAGTTGTGGTAGTTTATATGTTTCTAGGAATGCATCCATTTCTTCCAGATTGTCAAATTTATTGCCGTAGAGTTGCTCATAGTATGTTCTTATAATAGTTTGTATTTCCTTGGTGTTAGTTGTGATCTCTCCTCTTTCATTCATTATTTTATTTATTTGGGTCCTTTCTCTTTTCTTTTTGATAAGTCGGGCCAGGGGTTTATCAATTTTATTAATTCTTTCAAAGAACCAGCTCCTAGTTTCGTTGATTTGTTCTATTGTTTTTTTGGTTTCTATTTCATTGATTTCTGCTCTGATCTTTATGATTTCTCTTCTCCTGCTGGGCTTAGGGTTTCTTTCTTGTTCCTTCTCCAGCTCCTTTAGGTGTAGGGTTAGGTTGTGTACCTGAGACCTTTCTTGTTTCTTGAGAAAGGCTTGTACCGCTATATATTTTCCTCTCAGGACTGCCTTTGTTGTGTCCCACAGATTTTGAACCGTTGTATTTTCATTATCATTTGTTTCCATGATTTTTTTCAATTCTTCTTTAATTTCCCGGTTGACCCATTCATTCTTTAGAAGGATACTGTTTAGTCTCCATGTATTTGGGTTCTTTCCAAACTTCCTTTTGTGGTTGAGTTCTAGCTTTAGAGCATTGTGGTCTGAAAATATGCAGGGAATGATCCCAATCTTTTGATACCGGTTGAGTCCTGATTTAGGACCGAGGATGTGATCTATTCTGGAGAATGTACCATGTGCACTAGAGAAGAATGTGTATTCTGTTGCTTTGGGATGAAATATTCTGAATATATCTGTGATGTCCATCTGGTCCAGTGTGTCATTTAAGGCCTTTATTTCCTTGCTGATCTTTTGCTTGGATGACCTGTCCATTTCAGTGAGGGGAATATTAAAGTCCCCTACTATTATTGTATTGTTGTTTATGTGTTTCTTTGATTTTGTTATTAATTGGTTTATATAGTTGGCTGCTCCCACGTTGGGGGCATAGATATTTAAAATTGTTAAATCTTCTTGTTGGACAGACCCTTTGAGTATGATATAGTGTCCTTCCTCATCTCTTATTACAGTCTTTGGCTTAAAATCTAATTGATCTGATATAAGGATTGCCACTCCTGCTTTCTTCTGATGTCCATTAGCATGGTAAATTCTTTTCCACCCCCTCACTTTAAATCTGGAGGTGTCTTCGGGCTTAAAATGTGTTTCTTGGAGGCAACATATAGATGGGTTTTGTTTTTTTATCCATTCTGATACCCTGTGTCTTTTGACAGGGGCATTTAGCCCATTCACATTCAGGGTAACTATTGAGAGATATGAATTTAGTGCCATTGTATTGCCTGTAAGGTGACTGTTACTGTATATGGTCTCTGTTCCTTTCTGATCTACCACTTGTAGGCTCTCTCTTTGCTTAGAGGACCCCTTTCAATATTTCCTGTAGAGCTGGTTTGGTATTTGCAAATTCTTTCAGTTGTTGTTTGTCCTGGAAGCTTTTAATCTCTCCTTCTATTTTCAATGATAGCCTAGCTGGATATAGTATTCTTGGCTGCATGTTTTTCTCGTTTAGTGCTCTGAAAATATCATGCCAGCTCTTTCTGGCCTGCCAGGTCTCTGTGGATAAGTCAGCTGCCAATCTAATATTTTTACCATTGTATGTTACAGACTTCTTTTCCCGGGCTGCTTTCAGGATTTTCTCTTTGTCATTGAGACTTGTAAATTTTACTATTATGTGACGGGGTGTGGGCCTATTCTTATTTATTTTGAGGGGCATTCTCTGAACCTCCTGAATTTTGATGCTTGTTCCCTTTGCCATATTGGGGAAATTCTCCCCAATAATTCTCTCCAGTATACCTTCTGCTCCCCTCTCACTTTCTTCTTCTTCTGGAATCCCAATTATTCTAATGTTGTTTCGTCTTATGGTGTCACTTATTTCTCGAATTCTCCCCTCGTGGTCCAGTAGCTGTTTGTCCCTCTTTTGATCAGCTTCTTTATTCTCTGTCATTTGGTCTTCTATATCACTAATTCTTTCTTCTGCCTCATTTATCCTAGCAGTGAGAGCCTCCATTTTTGATTGCACCTCATTAATAGCTTTTTTGATTTCAACTTGGTTAGATTTTAGTTCTTTTATTTCTCCAGAAAGGGCTTTTATATCTCTCGAGAGGGTTTCTCTAATATCTTCCATGCCTTTTTCGAGCCCGGCTAGAACCTTGAGAATTGTCATTCTGAACTCTAGATCTGACATATTACCGATGTCTGTATTGATTAGGTCCCTAGCCTTCGGTACTGCCTCTTGTTCTTTTTTTTGTGGTGAATTTTTACGTCTTGTCATTTTGTCCAGATAAGAGTAAATGAAGGGGCAAGTAAAATACTAAAAGGGTGGCAACAACCCCAGGAAAATATCCTTTAGCCAAATTAGAAGAGATCCAAAATCGTGAGTGGGGAGAAAGGGGATAAAAAGAGGTTCAAAAAGGAAGAAAGAAAAAAGAAAAAAAAAAAAAAAAAAAAAAAAAAAAGAATTTTTTTTTAAAAAAGAAAACACCTAAGAAAAATGTAAAAAAAAATATATATATATTAGATAAACTAGTAAAAAATCGTTAAAAAAGAAAAAGGTAACAGTTAAAAAAAAAAAAAATTTTACCCGAAGGCGAGAAAAAGAAAAAAAAAAAAAAAAAAAAATGAAAAAGAAAAAATTAAATTAACTGCAAGACTAAAAAAAATCACAGGAAAAAAGCCATGAGTTCCGTGCTTGGCTTTCTCCTCCTCTGGAATTCTGCTGCTCTCCTTGGTATTGAAACCGCACTCCTTGGTAGGTGAGCTTGGTCTCGGCTGGATTTCTTGTTGATCTTCTGGGGGAGGGGCCTGTTGTAGTGATTTTCAAGTGTCTTTGCCCCAGGCGGAATTACACCGCCCTTACCCGGGGCCGGGGTGAGTAATCAGCTCGGGTTTGCTTTCAGGAGCTTTTGTTCCCTGAGCGCTTTCCGTAGAGTTCCAGAGGACGGGAATACAAATGGCGGCCTCCTGGTCTCCGGCCCGGAGGAGCCGAGAGCCCAGGGCCCCACTCCTCAGTGCGCCCTCAGAGAACAGCGCCCAGTTACTCCCGTCTGCCTGACCTCCGGCCGCGCTCCGAGCTCACCGAGCCTGCGACCGGTTCAAGGTAACACGGAGCTGCGAGCTTACTGTCGGCTCTGTCTCTGTAGCCGGCTTTCCCGTTCCAATACCCGCAAGCTCTGCGACACTCAGACACCCCCGATCCTTCTGTGACCCTGCGGGACCTGAGGCCACGCTGACCCCGCGTGGGCTTCGCTCCGGTTTAGCCTCTGGAGCGATGTCCCTCCGCGGAACAGACTTTTAAAAGTCCTGATTTTGTGCGCGGTTGCTCCGCCGCTTGCCGGGAGCCGGCCCCTCCCCCCGGGGTCTATCTTCCCGTCGCTTTGGATTCACTTCTCCGCCAGTCCTACCTTTCAGAAAGTGGTTGTTTTTCTGTTTCCAGAATTGCTGTTCTTCTTCTCTTCGATCTGCCGATGGATTTTCAGGTGTTTGCAATCTTTAGATAAGCTATCTAGCTGATCTCCGGCTAGCTGAAGCAGTCTCAGCTTGCTACTTCTCCGCCATCTTGACTCCTCCTCCCTCTGTTTCTGATTGTTTTACTTTAAATTTTTATCATTTTGTCTCTGATTGCTACATTGGTAGCTTTATAAGAAATATTATTTTTCCTTTCCCTCTTTTAGCCTTGAAAAATAACAATCATAGTTGTTTCATGGGGAAATTAGGAAACACAAATATGTGTGAAAGTGCTATATGAATATCAGGAAGCATTATTATTGTGAAGCCATTATGGCAAGATTGAGACGTCTTCATTCAGTGACAGCCAGCTGCAAATATTAGCATTCCTGATGTTTGTCCTCATCTGAAACAGCATCCCTTGGTGCCCAAGTTGCATTTATTCAGTTCTCTTCTCATCTCAACCCCAGCTGTGGTAGACAAATCGTGAAAGCTCAGACTCTTCTCTCCCTGCCAGATTTTTGCTACAAGCACTTGCAGCTGTCTCTCTGCAATCTGCCCCTGGGCCTCCTCCAACACAGGAATCTCTTAGCAGAGACTGACTGCCATTGACTGGCATTGGGCAGCCCAAAGGTGCATGAATGGGGAAGGATTCACATCAGGGGAATTCCTGAACCAAAGGGAGATGGGAGTTAGTGGAAAAACATTCCAGTTGCCCATCTTTTGGGTGATCATTTCTGGGAGGCATTCCATATTGCTTCTCAGGATTTCTGGCAGAATCCACTTTGCAGCCAATAGCAGGGACCTTAGTAACGCACCATGTAGTGGCCTTTCCTCCTCCTGTGTTCTGACTCTCTTTCCTCCGTGGCGTCAGTTTCTTAGGATCCAGCTTCCAAATAAACCAAATGTGACCAAGCCCTTAGTCTGACTCTCCTCTAAGGGAACCCTAAACTGAGCCACCATCCTTCCCTTCTCCTCCAGTACTGCTGAGCTCTTTTTCTTCCCCTTTAGAACATTCATTTAGCTAACTCAGCCATTACGTACTAAGTGTTGACCAGGTGCTAGGCAGTATTGTTGTGATAGACAGGGATACAGACCCAAATTCTGGCCCTCAGAGAGCTACATTCTAGTGCATCAGGCAGAAAATGAGCACAATAAATAAGTACCTAAGAGAAAAAAGTAAGGGAGATGGGAAATATCTGGGGCTGTAATTTCATACAGTATGGACATAGGAGATCTTCACAGTATGGACACAGGAGGAGTTCACATTTGAACAAATATCTGAAAACAGTGAAGGAGTGATCTATGTCGCTATCTAGATAATGTATTCCATCTGAGAAGAAAGCAGATACATAGGCCCTAAGATGACAGCATTTCTGGAGCACGTAGAAGCATGGGGAAGGCCAGTGTGGCTCAGCAAGGTGATGGAAGAGGAGAATGGTTAGGGAGCTAATAGGATGTTAGATCACAAAGAAACTTGCAGCTCTTTACTGTTTGATATGCATTTGGTGGGAAATTCCTGGAGAGTTTTGAAAGTATGAATCTCGTGGTCAAAAAAAATTTTCTGGCCACTGTACTGAATGTAGTCTTTAGGATGACGAGGGCAGAAGCAGAGACCAGGTAGGAGATTATGGCAGAAATCCAGGAGAAAGATGACTGTGGTTTGGACTTGAGTCTTAGCAGTGGAGGTAATGAGAAGTGTTTGATTCTGGATATATTCCCAAACTGGATTTGACAGAATTTGCTGATGGGTGGATAGGATTTGCGGTGTGACAGAGGTGAGGAATCATGGACTGGAAGAATTGTGTTTGCCATTTACTGGGTTGGCAAAGTGAGTGAGAGAAAGGAAAGCCTGAGAAGGTCTATCAGGAGCCAAACTTTCCACATATTAAATATTAATATTAAATAAACCACATATTAAATAAATCTATTATTACATCCCATGGGAAATGTCAAGGAAAGGAGGTGGTTGATAAGGGAGTCTGGATTTAAGAAAGGTCAGAGCTGGAGGTGTAGATTAGGGAGTTACTAGTATATAGATGACATTTTGAAACTTCTTGGATGAGATTTCCAAGGGATATGTGTGGATAGAAAAGAGATCCAAATATGGTATAATATGGTAGCCAGTCTACCATATTATTATGGTAATAACAAAACACCACAGACTGGGTGGCTTAAATAGATTTTTATTTTTCATAGCTGTGGAGGCTTGAGGTCCAAGATCAAGGTGCCCACATTAGTGGATTCTCCCGAGACTTCTCTCTTTGATAAACAAATGGCCCATTTTTTGTGTGCTCATGTGGCCTTTTCTCAGTGTGTTTGCATCTCTAGTGTCTCTTTCTTTATGACCCCATTTACCGTAATTACCTCTTAAAAGATCCTAACCTCCCCCAAACAGACACATGCTAAGGTACTGGGGCTTACGGTTTCTTTCAACACACAAATTTTAGGGGGATACAACTGAGCTTCAGAGGCAGCTGTCAGGGACATTCTGAAGTTAGGATGATGGGGAGATAAGAAGGGATAATCAAACAATACTGAGATGGTGAGGACAGAACGGTAAGAGAAAATACTAGAAGATACCATATGAAGTAAAGAAAGTCAGAGGAGATAGAAAAAGGAGAAAGTGAGCAGTTGTATGAAGAGATGTTGATAGGTCAAGTACCATGAGGACTGGGGATAAATATTGAATTTAGAAATGTAGAGATCTGGACTCTCTACTCTATTCCATTGTCTGTTTTTGTGCCAGTACCATGCTGTCTTGCTAATCACAGCTTTGTAGTAAAGCTTGAAAGCAGGCAAAATGATGCCCCCAGCTTTGTTTTTCTTTTTCGACATTTCCTTAGCAATTCAGGGTCTTTTCTGGTTCCAAACAATTTTAGGATTATTTGTTCTAGCACTTTGAAAATCGCCGGTGGAATTTTTATCGGGATGGCATTGAAAGTATAGATTGCTCTTGGCAGTATAGACATTATAACAAATGTTTGTTCTTCTGATCTATGAGCGTGGAACGCTTTTCCATCTTTTTGTGTCTTCTTCAATTTCTTTCATGAGTGTTCTGGAGTGCCTTGAGTACAGACCCTTTACCTCTGTGGTTAGGTTTATCCCAAGGTAAATGGAATTGATCCTCTAATTTCCCTTTCTATATTTTCATTGTTAGTGTATATGAAAGCAACTGATTTTGTGTGCATTGATTTTGTATCCTGCCACATTACTGCATTGCTGTATGAGTTCTAGTAGTTTGGGTGTGGAATCTTTTGGGTTTTCCACATAAAGTATAATATCATCTACAAAGAGAGAGAGTTTGACTTGGACCTTTAGCTATATGGTCAAATAATCTTTGACAAAGCAGGAAAAAATATCCATTGGAGAAAATTCCCTTCAATAAATGGTGCTGGGGGCACCTGGGTGGCTCAGTGGGTTAAAGCTTCTGCCTTCAGCTCAGGTGATGGTCCCAAGGTCCTGGGATCGAGGCCTGCATTGGGCTCTCTGCTCAGCAGGGAGCCTGCTTCCTCCTCTCTCTCTGCCTGCCTCTCTGCCTACTTGTGATCTCTCTCTGTCAAATAAATAAATAAAATCTTTTTAAAAAAATGGTGCTGGGAAAACTGGACAGCAATGTATAGAAGAATGAAACTCAACCATTCTCTTATACCATATACAAAGATGAACTCAAAATGGATGAAGGGCCTCAATGTGAGGCAGGAATATATCAAAATCCTAGAGAAGAACATAGGCAATAACTCTTTGACATTAGCCACAGCAACTTCTTTCAAGACACATCTCCAAAGGCAAAGTAAACAGAAGCAAAAATGAACTTTTGGGACTTCATCAAGATCAAAAGCTTCTTCAGAGCAAAGGAAACAGTCACCAAAACAAGGAGGCTACCCACGGAATGGGAGAAGATATTCACAGATGATACTACAGACAAAGGGCTGATATCCAAAATTGATGAAGAAATCCTCAAACTCAACATCCAAAAAAAAAAAAATAGATAATCATGTAAAAAAATGGGCAGAGGCATGGAGACATGTCTCCAAAGAAGACATACAAATGGCTAACAGACTGGCTAACAAATGGCTAACATGAAAGAATGGTCATCATCATTAGCCCTCAGGGAGATTCAAATCAAAACTACATTGAGATACAACCTTATACCAGTTAGAATGGCCAAAATTAACAGGACAGGAAATAACAAGTGTTGGAGAGGATGTGGAGAAAGGGGAACCCTCTTACACTGTTGGTGAGAATGCAAGTTGGTACAGCCACTTTGGAAAAGAGTGTAGAGATTCCTTAAGAAATGAAAAATAGAGCTTCCCTATAACCCAGAAATTCCACTACTGGTTATTTACCCCAAAGATACAGATGTAGGGAAAAGAAGGGCCACATGCATCCCTGTGTTCATAGCAGCAATGGCCACAATTGCCAAACTGTAGAAAGAGCCAAGATGCCCTTCAACAGACGAATGGATAAAGAAGATGTGGACCATATATACAATGGAGTATTATGCCTCCTTCAGATAGAATGAATACCCAACTTTTGTATCAACATGGACAGGACTGGAAGAGATGCTGAGTGAGATAAGTCAAGCGGAGAGAGTCAATTATCCTATGGTTTCACTTACTTGTGGAGCATAAGGAATAACACAGAAGACATTAGGAGAAGGAAAGGAAAAGTAAATTGGCATAAATCAGAGGGGGAGATGAAGCATGAAAGACTGTGGACTCTGAGAAACAAACTGAGGGTCTTTGAGGGGAGGTTTGGTGGGGGGATGTGTGAGCCTGGTGATGGGTATGAACGAGGGCACATATTACATGGAGCACAGGTTATGGTGCATAAACAATGAATCTTGGAACATTGAAAAAATAAAATCAAATTAAGATGTTAAAAAAAAGATAAAGGATAAATCGGGGAAAAAAAAAAACCCCAAACAAATGTGGAGATCATTGGTTCCTTTGTATGATTAGTAGTAATAGAGTGATAAGGTTGGGCACCTGGCTGGAGTGGGTTCAAGAAGAAGTAAAGAAAAGAAAATCAGAGGGAGGAAATAAAAGTAAATCTTAGAATAATTTTGAAAAATACCATGTTGTGGTCTTAAATTCAAGCCTTATGAATGGAGATGAGCATAATATTGATGGATTCATTGATATATTGGAATTTGGAGTCAACCTTGCAAAACTGACAAAAATTTAGACTTCCCACTCTAAGATGATGTGGTAGGCAGTATAATGTCCTCCCTCAAATGTCCATGTCCTGATCCCCAAAACCTGTGATTTTGTTACCTTTTGTGGCAAACGGGACTGTAGATGTGATGACGTTAAAGATTGTGAAATGAGACTATCCTGGATTATTAGGGCATTTATATTTAAATGTAACCACAAGTATCCTTATGAGAGAGAGGCAGGAGTGACAGAATCAGAGAGAGGTTGGAAGATCCTGCATTGCTGTCTTGGTAGTTTAAGGAAAGAACTATGAGCCAATGAAGCTGACACCTCTTAGAAGCTGAAAAAAACAAGTAGCTGATTCTCCTGTAGAGCTTCCAGAAGGAGCACAGCCCTGCTGACACCTTGATTTTAGCACTCTAAGACTTAATTTTAGACTTTTGACCTTCAAAAATGTAACATAATGAATTTGTGTGTTTCTTTTCTTTCTTTCTTTCTTTTTTTTTTTTTTTTTTTTTTTTGGTAATGTGTTACTGTAGCTATAGGAAACTAATGAAGATGGCACAAGGGGGAAACCATTGCAGACCTTTAAAAAGCAGTATAGAGGATTAGCGTTGACCTTAAATCCTGTCAGGAGGATCCCTAACCTAGGTGCCATTCTTTAAAGGGCACACTTTGGGGGACCTCCCAGTGTAGGATGAAGGGTCCATGGAATGCAGGGAATGTTACCCATCTGAGCCCATGCTCTGTCTGTTTTGGACCACAGCATCCTGGAATTCCTGCTCAAACAGCACTGAACCTGTTTCCAGTGTCTCTATGGATGCTCAGATTAGATTCTCCAGGAAGCTGACTCTGAAGAGTTTAGCATTTATCATGTATAGAAAGGAATGGCTTTGAGATGGACATCTAGGGAAGCTTAGGGAAGGAAGCAAGATTGGGCAGAGGGAGAAGTTGAGCTGTTTCACAGGTTCAGCGAATGGCTCTACTGACTGCATGGGAGCTCTGGAGCTAGAAAGACCTTTCTCAGTTGGCCCAAGCTAGCCCAGGGTGAGCAGGCCTTATACTCTCCCATCTATCAATCACTGAATGGGTTGCCCCTGGCATGAGCGTGACTTGGTATGAAGCTTTCTGTAGTTGAAGGAGCAATAAGCTAAAAACTGTCTGTCTGTCTACTGTGCTCCCCCCAAATGAGGCAACAAATCTTTCATTGAGAGGAAATCTTGGTGTCACAACACAGGGCTCATTTTGGCAGACCCCTTCTTAGGGACTGTCATCTTAAGAGGAGACAACTACACAGGCACATATACTCCTGCTCCCAAGTGTGTCCAATGGAAGGCAGATTGTAGGGTGTGGGGCATGGAGGGTGAGCATATATTTGTGATTTCTATATGTGTGTTCCTGAAGGCCTTTGAGGTATGGATGGAGCTTAGATAAGATAATTGGAGCAGGTTTGAGACCAAAGGCTGGGGGCTGGCTCTCCCTACACTCTGTTTTCTGTCCCAGGACCCCAAATGGCCAGGGAATTCTAAATTTGAACCTGACTTCTCAGGTTGTTATGCAGGAGTATTTCTCAAGGTGGAAGAGTAAAACCTATTTTATTTAATAGCTTAGTTTAAATCTTTTTATATCTTTAGACAGATGGACTACACACCTCTATTTATAGTCTTGCCCTGAGCCCTGCAAATGTGGTAGGGGGTTTAGCTGATCACATACCCCTATAGGAACACTTGGGGATAAATTCTGTAAGTAGAAATTTGCATGACACAGGGGCAATTTAGCACATTGCATGAAGTATAATTTTTTCCAACTGAAGTCCCGAAATTTAAATTTTTCATATTATACTTTAGTCTAGCTTGTTTAATAAAAGAAAATGGGATATATGGAATTTCTACGTGGGAATTATGGTCAGATTCATTTCTACCCATCTGAGTCAGTCATACGGCCTCCATTGCCTTTGTTCTCAGATCTGCAAGCATTGGAGTAGCTATTTTTACTGTGTTGTTTTCTAGTACTCTGTGGGCCAGTGGGAGCCCTGCTGGGAAGCAATCACAATTTCATGGAAAGGATACTTCCCAGCTGCTAAGCTCCTTGAGGGCAATAGAGGACCAGCTCTCACTTAGATGGAGAGACCTTTCTGCAGACATCTGTCTCTTGATGCAAACGGACCATTCCCTTCTCAGCTGGAGGCCAATCCAAAGTAGGTAGATTATTCCCCTGTATGGTCACATACAAGCTAGAACATTTGCTGGCTCTTTTTGTTTCTAGTAGACATTTATGGGTCTTGCCTGTCCTGAAACACTTCCCCCTTAGGTTTTGAATATTCCTTCTGTTCATTCCATGGATCTGATGTAGCTGTTGTTAAATACTAAAATTCAAACAAATTCAAATCCATCATGAAAATGTTACATTCCTGGGGTAGACTGAACCTGTAATTAAGTCTTGGTTTGCTGTCATGGGGAAAAAAATGACTCAGTTTTTTTTCTCCTTTTATATTGTTAATCACATTGTCCAGCTCCCCTTACCTGCTCACTAAGTGAGGGAGCCCATCTGGATATAACTTGAGCATATCTGGATAATCTTTGCCAGGTTTTTGACTCTAAGCAGGGTAACAACTTAAGCTAAAGGTGGTTAAAACTGACTTATTAACAGGAAGCATCCAGAAGAGACATATTAGTGTTACTAAGTTCTTGAAGGGTAAGTGTTCCCTATCATTATTTAAGCTTGCTTTGTTATCTTTTTTTTTTTTTTTTTTTTAATTCTATGACTTACTCAGAGGCTTTCCAATACATTTTTTTGTTCGCCTCAGTTGGCCATAGTTGCTTGCATGGCAAGAGCCTTAAGTGTCACTTACCTTTGAAATACCTTCCCTCAACCCCACCCTACTTTTAGGTTTGCTCCCTACATCTAGGTTACTTTACGTTTCTTAATTTTTCTTTGCTGATTGCCTGAACAGTAAACCAGTTGATTTATTTTACCCTAGTAATATTTACTGTCAGAATTGTAGTTGGATTTTTCTCTGCTAATATCTTTTTCTAGCTCAAGGTAATGGTTAACTTTTGGAAACTAGAACTCAAAGTGCTCTATGCTGATGTAGATTGCTATATTTAACCTTTAAAAGTCCATACAGAGGTGCCTGGGTGGCTCAGTGGGTTAAAGCTTCCACCTTTGGCTCAGGTCATGATCTCAAGGTCCAGGGATCAAGCCCCACATCGGGTTCTCTGCTCAGCGGGGAGCCTGCTTCCCTTTCTCTCTCTCTGCCTGCCTCTCTGCCTACTTGTGATCTCTGTCAAATAAATAAATAAAATCTTTTAAAAAATAAAAAAGTCTATACATTGGACAAAAATCTGAAGCAAAATTAATGTTAAATTATTCTGTTTCAAGGTGATGAGTATAACAGAAATTGATTGTCATAATAATGTTTCCTAATATTGTTACCATCTCAGTGGGATACAGCATTAAGTACTTAGTTAGCTTCTGATTCAGTGGGTCCAGCTCATCAGTCCCGGGCTGGATTTATATCATGAGTTTACTGTCAGCTGTAGGTTGGGGAGGTGGCTTTGCTGATCTTGGCTAGACTCTCTTATGTGTGTGTGGGAGGGGCTTCTAGGATGGTCTTGACTAGGATAATTGAGGTAATGCAGCTCTGGTCTTGTGTCTCTCTTCCTTCTGGCACAAGATGCCTAGCCTGGGAATGTCCTTCTTATGGTTGTGGCAGAGAGTCTGAGCAAGTGAATTCAATCATGGTTTTGGCTCAGGTCATGATTTCAGGGTCATGAATTGAGCCTGGCATCAGCCTCTGTGCTCAGCATGGAGTCTGCTTGAGATTCTCTCTCTCTCTCTCTCTCCCTCTGCCCAGCCCCCCCTGCTCATGTGCATGTTCTCTGTGTCTCTCTCAATCAGTCTTAGGGAAAAAAAAAAGTAAATTCAATTATGCAAGTGCCTCTCATGATTTTGCTTGTGTCACAATTGTCATAATCTAATGGCCTTAAGAAAGTCAAATGCCTTGGATAGAATGAGAGATCAATGTAGTGATACAGACAAAGGTTATAGGCATAGGAAGGAGAGACAAGCTGGGACCATTATTATCTTGATCTACCACTGGGTTAATTTTTTTTGTTACTTTTTTTTCTTTTCTGCATTTTATGATCTTTCTATGATAAATACCTATAACTTATTTAATAAAGGGAAATTTCCAAACTAGAGCAGACTAAAAATAATGAGAAACTTAGAAATTACTGTCTACAGTAAATGCATTTGGCTAAAGTATGCAGTATTTTATAAAAAACTTAGTAAAGCAGTTAACCTGCAGAGACTCAGGTTATTCTGATACTGGGTAAGGACATACTTTCCTTTTTCTATTCACTATGACTGGAGCTGATAATTGAATGCTGAAATTTATTTCTCTTGTAGACTGGAATGTACAAGTAGTGCTCTGGCTGGGATTAAGTGCTGTGTGCTGCCTTGCCAAGCCCTGAACCCAATGAACTGTGTATTTCTGTAAGCTATTTACAGTGAGTTTGGAATTTCATAAAACTAGGAGACAATGCACCAGAGTCTACTCATTTATCTTCTTTTTACTTGAACTTTTTAGTGACTGAGAGATCTTCGTGCTTTTAGAGGGATATGAAGCATGAAACTCTAGTTCGGTTGAAGAAGTTTGTCATTTTTGCACTGTACTTTGTGGCTAAAATGTTCAAATTCTGACCATGGAACAGAATTTACTATGATTATGGTCCAGTTGTCAAGTTTGAAGGAAATGCCACCTCACCAGAGAGGTCTTTCCAGACTATCCTATGAAATAACTACTCTCCACTGTTATCCCCTAGCTCACACTCTTGTTAGTTTCTTTCACACGGCTACCATTGTTCCTAGTTATTTAATTAACTGACTGTGTGTTTATTTATTTTCCTCTCTACTACACCTGAAAGTAAGCTCCTTAATGGCTGGGAATCATACCTGTCTTGTCTCTAGTGGTGCTCCTCATGCCGAGAAGTGTATTGGAATGACGTGTGTATTTAAAATTTACATTTGAAAATCATATGTGCTAATTACCAAGCTCCTCACTTTATTTTAATCTTTTGGTTGTAAGATAAAAGAAACAAGCAACACCATTCTTTCTTTCCTGCTAGAAGTAAACAGTTTGTTGCATTTCTGAAAGAGGCCCTGTGCAAAAGTGCCTTCAGTATACACTTGGTTAATTAGAATAAACATCAACTTTTTGGTAGTGATGGGAGTTATAGAGTCAGAGTCCCAAATGGAGACGAGTCTAAGATATTTATGGTAGAACGACTGACTGGGACTCATGGTCATTGACGTCCAGGCACAGTAAACTTTCCTGGTTCTGAGGAAAATCTGTAATTTGAAATCTACTCAATAAAATATTGCTTCATTGTGTGGTCTAACTTGTGAGGAGGCGTTTGTGTGGGTGTAATTTACTTGCATCATCAAGTTTAGGTGAAGACAGATGAAAAGGTCACAACAAGAAAACAACAGAAAAATCCAGTCATCCTTTTTTTTTTTTTCCCCCTCAGAGGAAAAGAAAAACCATTAAAAATACTTTGCTATTGTTCAAAGCTAATCTTTTTAGGTCCTAGTGTCTCTTACTGAAGAAGACAGATATATGTCAAGCAGTTTTTTCTTAGTCTCAATTTTATGGGGATTGCTGAAATTTTCTGGTTAAATAATACCAGTGCCCAAATAATACCAATTGTTTGGTGAGGACTCAAAGACACCCCACAGGAGGGTTGGGAAGAAGCCTGCCCTCCAGCCTTGATATACTGAAACTGTTGTTCTGCCCATTTTTTTCTTTGAATTTCTACTTTTTGAACAAATTTATCTCCATCAGTCCTAATTTTTATTTCTGTCCAAAACTTATGAACTGAATACACTGACTTCCATCCAGAAACAATTCCATTTTCCCTGCCTGTCAGAACTTCCTGAGCCCATAAAGGCCTGCTTTAGTTTTCTAGGGCTGCCAAACAAAACAACAAAACAAAACAAAACAATACCACAAGCTGGGTGAGTTAAACAGAGAAATTACTTTCTCACAGTAGAGACTAAATGTGTGATCATGATGCCGGCAGGGCTTCTTCTGAGGGCTTCTTCTGAGGGCCATGAGGGAAGGTTCTGTTCCCCGCCTCTCTCTTGACTTGTAGATGACCATCCTTTCCCAGGGTCTTTACATCATCTTCCTTCTGTACATGTCTGTAGCCAAATTCCTCTTTTTAGAAGGATACCAGTCAGATTGGATTGGGCCACCCTAATGACCTCGTTTTAACTTAATTACCTCTTTAAAGGCTCCAAATATAGTCTTATGATGAGTTAGTGGGATTAGGACTTAATTATATAAATTTGGCAGGTGAGGGGGCACGTGCAATTCAAACCATAGCAGTCTGTCTCCTGCAGAGTCTGTCCCTCTTAATACTGTGTAACCAAACCCTAAACAAGCCTTGTGATAGAATAAGGGCCATTACCCCATCAGTATGAAGCGTTTCCCTAAGCTAGTGGGTCTGGGCTGAGACTCTAAGACTCACATGTCCAAAGAGATGAGATCTTCTCAAATGTCTGTTGAGTTTCCCAAATGTGCATATTTGGTCTTTTCCATTGACTTCTGAATGTATGTTCCAGCTTCCCCATACCTTATTCTGCATGGTGATGACTGGTTATTCTGCTTGGGTCTTAACAAACTTCTCTCCTTGTGATTGAGGCTCTCACCTTAGGTTAAGTACCAGAATCATAGAACTATTTCAGAAAAGTGAAAAAGACATAATTTTATTAAATTTCAATACATATTTTTCATTAAATACCAATGTCTCTATTATCTGGTCTCACACCAAGAAGAGTGACCAGCCCCACCACTGATGTGGTAACAAACAGCACGAGCTTCCAAAAACTGCTGTTTGTATAAAAATGTTCAGGCTCAGATGCTAATTCAACACTAACAACTAGTGGGGTCTTCATCAACTTTCTGTGCAATGATAAAATAATAATAATGATAATACCATTTATTCCGTATTCACTAAATGTCTGTCATAACTCTATAAGGTAGACACTACTTCTATCCCTGTTTTTCAGATACGAAAACTAAGTCTTATGATGTCACAGTGGATAGTAAATGGTTGACATGGTATTTGAATTTGGGTGTGCCTGGAATTTAAGCACACTTTGCTATACTGTTAGCTATTCTCTCCTAGCTTGCACCTACTACCAAGTGGTCTCTCCTAACCCAGGCAGGCTAATTTCTAGCATCTTTCCTGATCTTGCCAGATCAACTGGAATCGAAGAAAGTCCCAAGGAAAAAGCCTCCATGATAGGATACAGTTACCAGCTCCTAGAAAATGTCTTCAGCTTCTTCTATTCTCCTTTATGTTCTTAAATACGGTTTGCTACATCTTGTCCTACTGCCTGTGCTTTCCATACTAAAAGCCATCTTTAAAAACATCTACAAAATCTTCAAGGGGACTAACATTTTCATTTACAAAATAATCCATGAGTATTTTGTGCCGTAATCTAAAATGCTTCCAATAGGTGGTGGGTATTAGAGAGGGCACGGATTGCATGGAGCATTGGGTGTGGTGCAAAAATAATGAATACTGTTATGCTGAAAATAAAAAAAATAAAATAAAAGCTTTCAAAATAGAAAAAAAAATGCGTCCAATAGTCAACTGTTAGGAAAATCTGCCTCTGAAGACAGATGTAGTATAAGCAGCAAACAGAGCCCAGTTTCAATATTGGTGGTAGAAAAGTTTTTTCAAGTTTACATCTCATAATATGCTATTGCAGGAAAATGCTTTTTAGTGGTTTTCACAGAATTTTGTCATCTGCCCAACAATAAAAGGCATTTCTCCATTTCTGTGCAATTATTTAGCAAATTAAAATTCTCAAGTTTGAGAAGACAGAAGAGTAGTTAAGGATATTTGGTTTGAAATAATCACTTACACTGTGGGTGAAAGCCAAAGTTGTTCCTTATAATCCAATAACCACTGCATTTTAAATATTAAGTAACACAGATGAGTCTCATTCTATGCATAGGTAAATAGTTGTATGAAAATCAAAAATTTTTAAATGGAATTACATTTTAAATATATAATTTCCATGAATTACTTATAGGATTTTTTATACTAGAATGTTTGTTTTGTATAAATAATTGTTCTGTATTCACTAATATGAATTCTGTTACTTAGTTATGATAGTGAATTTGTTTTTAAAAAGAGCATATGAAGGTATGTGCTATGGTGAATGCTGTAAATTGTGTAAGACTGATGATTTGCAGACCTGTACCCCTGGAGCAAATAATACATTATATGTTAATTAAAAACAAAAAACAAAAACCGCCCCCCAAAACAGAAGCAAACATAAAGTTGTTTAGATATCTGCCTTGGATAGCCCATACACAAATAAGTGAAAATTGACTGCATTTGTGTAGTAGTTGAGCCTTTATCCAATATTTTACAAGATTACAATAAAGATGTATAAAATGAAAAAAATAAAAAGAACATATATAGTATATACATCAAAGAACTATAAAGAACACATATTTATAACAGTTTCAGGAAGAAAAGAAACAATGCATGCTTGTAAAAGAATGATTTTTCTAGGGTGCCTGGGTGGCTCAGTGGGTTAAAGCCTCTGCCTTTGGCTCAGGTCATGGTCCCAGGGTCCTGGGATCGAGCCCCGTATCGGGCTTTCTGCTCAGTGGGGAGCCTGCTTCCCCTTCTCTCTGCCTACTTGTGACCTCTCTGTCAAATAAATAAATAAAATAAAAAATGATTTTTCTAAAATTATAAATGTAATGTTTGATATTTGCAAAATAAATGTATTAAATTATAGGAAATAATATATCATTCTGGTTTAAGGTGGGCAAAAATTAACAACCATACAAGAAAAAAGCAGAAAACAGAGCTTTTTAATTTTAGTTAAGGACCAGTTTATACTTTTGGTGTAGTATTTCTATGTTAGTTCAAAATTTTTTAAAAAAAATTTTACCTCTTTATTTGACATGGAGAAAGATTGCACAAGCAGGGGGAGGGGGGGGGGAGAAAGAATCCTTAAGTGGACTCCCTGCTGAATGTGGAGCCCAACACAGGGAATGATTCCAGGAACCTAAGATCACGACCTGCGTTACAGCTGGAGGGTTGACTGACTGAGCCACCCAGGTGGCCCATTGTTCAGATTGTTTCTTAGGAAGTTTTACCTCTGTCATATACTATCCTATATTTCATAGGTGTTACTGTTGAAGTAATTTCAAACCCTTTCCTTAGTGAGCTAAAATTTAAGTGTCATACTCCCCTTTAAAATGGACTCAAACTAATTTTCTCTTATAAACTAAAACTAAAACTTTGAATACAATATCCTTTTAGTAGGGTTCCAATTGGTTAAATAAATAAGGAGGTGATGAGTAAACATATTTTGTTTACTCTTTTTACATTATTATATTGAATCTGATTATAAATCAGACTAAAAACTTAAATCAAATAAAAAATTAAAACTTCTACATCTGGAAAACGCAAAGTGAACATATACTTTTATTGTTTTTAACTGGCTCGAGGTTGCACATTATATCAATTTTACTGTAATGGGGAGGCACATTCATTTGAATGCATACATATTGTAATGAAATGGTGGTCCTCCAAAAGATATGTCCATATCCTAATATCCAGAACCTGTGAATATGACCTTATCTGGAAAAAGAGTCTTTGCAGATATAATTAAGTTAAAGGTCTTTAGAAAGGTCATTCTGAATTATCTGGGTGAGCCTAAATGCAATGACAAATGTCCTGGTAGCAGAAGAAAAGAGAGAAAGACACAGAGAAGGACATACGAAGACAGAGGCAGAGATGGGAGTGATGCAGGCCATAAGTCAAGCACCATTTGCAGCCACTAGAAGCTGGAAGAGGTGAAGAAGAATTCTTCTCAGGAGAGTTTTGAGAGACTACAACCCTACTGACACCTTGATTTTGGCTCTTGGTCCCCAGAACTGTCGGAGAATAAATTTCTGTCTTTTTAAGACATCAAATTTGTGGTAATTTATTATGACAGCCTCAAGAAACCAGTACATACATCATACAGGCAGGGAACAATATGCTAATGAAAACAAATGACCCATTTGTTGTTGATTCTTCATGCTGGGCAAGAAGAAGAAAACAAGCAATCAGAAATGTTCATCTTGTGTTTTCCACCCAGAGAAGGGCTCTGATAAATAAGTCTTTCACTTACTTCTACTAACAAGATGTAAAATCTTCAGCTATTATTATTATTATTATTTTTTAAAGAGAGAACATTTGTCCCTATGTGAGGGAGAAGGGTAGAGAGAGAGAGGGAAAGAGAGAGGATTTTAAGCAGGCCTTATACCCAGTGTGGAGCCTGATGTGGTGCTGGATCTCACAACCCTGAGATCATGACCTGAGCTGAAATCAAGACTCAGATGCTTAACTGACTGAGCCACCGAGGTAACCCTTTAGTTATTCATTTTTTATTGATGTATAGCACACACTTTATAAAGTACACAAATCTCAAGTGATCATTTTTTACATGCATGTTTATGTGTTAATGTGTTTTGAATTTCTACACACACACACACACACACACACACACACAAATTGTGTAACTATAACCACTATACAGATGAGGACACAGGATATTTCCAGCATAACAGAAGGCTCTTTTTTTTTTTTTTTTTTTTACTTTTAATTTTTTATTTTTTATAAACATATATTTTTATCCCCAGGGGTACAGGTCTGTGAATCACCAGGTTTACACACTTCACAGCACTCACCAAAGCACATACCCTCCCCAATGTCCATAATCCCACTCCCTTCCCCCAAATCCCCTCCCCCCAGCAACCCTCAGTTTGTTTTGTGAGATTAAGAGTCACTTATGATATGAGGAAGTTGTGATACAACATGGGGGCTTAAGTGGGTACGAGAAGAATAAATGAAACAGAAGGCTCTTTTTTGCCTCTATCTTATTAAAACCCACCTATCTACAATTCCCTCTTAAAACAAGTATTCTGACTGATTACTTTTAGGAGTTATTACATTTTACAGAAAGGCTTTTTTATAAAAAGACTGTCCTTTTTTGGGGCATCATTTTGCTCACAATTTTCATATTAATTGTATTAATCAATGGTCCCTTTTCTTTTTAACTTGCAAGTGAATAGTCCACAAAATATTGATATATTCTACCATTAATGGGCCTTTGGGTTGTTAATTTCTGGTGATTGTGAACAAAGTTGTTAAGAATTCTTGTCTTGTTCTTTAGTGGACATATTCATTCATTTCTCTTTCGTATAAATGTAAGGTGGAATTATTGGTCATAGTAGGCACATATTTAGTTTTAAGAGTTACTATCAAGTACTATTTCAAAGTTATTATATAAATTTACACTCCCATCAACAATATCTGAGAGTTTCACTTGCTATACATCCTTGCCAAAGCTTGGAATTATTAGCCTTTTTAGTTTTGACCATTTAGGTAGTTGGTAAGTGGTATCTTATTTTAAGTTTTTATTTGCACTTCTCTGTTGAATAATGATGTTGATCATCTTTTTGTGTGCTTATGGGCTTTTGATAGCCTCTTTCATAAAATGTCTTTTGCCCAATAATTTATTTTTCCTTTTTTAATTGAAAATACCTTTTTATTTTTACTTGGGCAAATCAAGAACAGAAATAGTTACTCCTTTGCAGTCAGAATTTAATTTTTCTGTACATTGATTTATTCTTAGAGAGCTTTAAACCTTGATACATTTTGTTATCATCTTTATATACATTGTAGATTCTTGACTCTGGTTCTCATTTTTTCTATCTTAATTGAAGTACCCAAAATAATTTTTGAATATAAAGCTCTTGTTACATTGTCTGCTATCATAATGTACAATCTTTTGGTATACACATGTAAATTACATATCCCTATAGATTGATTATTTATTAAATATAAATTCACATTTATACAATTAATATATTATTAATATTATAGTAGTATCAATAGTAATATATTCATATATATTAATTACTATTCAGTAATAATATTCACAACAGTGAACAATAAGAGAATAAATGACTTGTATGACATTGGACACCAAGACTAGTGTTAGAGCTCCGCAACCACTCAGATTCATATTTTTCATTCAGCTGCATTTTGTGATCCTTATAGAGACTATTCCATATTTTTTTTCAAGTTGCTATTGATTTATTTTCTTGACACATCATAAGTGCTATTACAGAATAAAACCATTGTAAGCAATAAGAGAATAAACTTTGGTTGTTAGAATATCATGGTATTTATACCCTGGGCCTAGAGACCTATCTAATCTATAAAATAATGTGTTCAGAACATTTAGTGTTATGTATTATGAAAAATAAATTCCTGGGGAATAAATAATTTGCTTTTAATATTAAAACACTTTATCTTTCTAATTAAAAAGGTTGATTCTAAAAACATAAAGCTAAGATTTGCTTAGCTTCTGGGGTTTTTTATGTTGTTTTGTTGTTTTAATGAGGAGAAAAAGAGAAATTGCCTAATGTGGGCTTAAGCATATGGCCTTATGTTAGGAACAGTCATAAGGTTTTAATAGAAAGTATAGAACATTAAAAATAGGATTTTAGGTGCTACTTTCTTGGGCTTGGTTCGAGGACAGAACAATTACACAGTGGTTTTATGAGCACTCCTGATGTGTAATATTTATTTTTATTTGCTCTTCATTTATATTTAGTGTGTGTTGTAAAGCTGCATAAGGCTATCAAGTAACTTTAGAAGTTATAATGGGAGACAGCTCTTAATGAGAATTTTTTAAAAAGATTCACTTTGAAGTGTATTAAAGGCATATACAGCTGAATAAAGCAGCCTCTATGCATCATGGATTTAATTCATACACATAAAACCTTTCCATGTGCTTGCAGAAATAACACAAAGATCAATAACCTGAAAGGAGCTGGAGGAATGAAAATACAGGGTGGATGAGGCTCCTTTTGTATGAAGCAGGAGAAGGAATATTTAAAGCTTAGTGTCAGATTAATGTGGTCTGTTTTACATTTTGCCTACTACATTATCATCGAGTTGGATCTATTTCCAGAATTTTAATCAAAGCCACTGAAGGAGAAAAGTGGGGATTCAGAAAAATGAACCTGGTGGAGGACTAAGGGCCTTCCTTCAGCAGAACAGTATATCCTCAATAGTCTGTTTATCTCTGTTGTACAAAGACTTCATCTTTGAGTTTTGTTGAACAACTATCTACGTAGGCTGTGAAATTATGATAAATAATGATAACATCATGATACCAAGAAAGTTGCCCTAATTTTTGCCTTTAAAAACATTGGACTATAAAACAACAGAATAGTTCGTTCTAGATATGTTCGGCATCTTAAGAATATATAGTGTTGGGGGCACCTGGGTGGCAAAGTGAGTTGGGCCTCTGCCTTCAGCTCAGGTCATGATCTCAGGGTCATGGAATCAAGCCCCAGATCAGGGTCTCTGCTCCGCGGGGGGCCTGCTTCCCCCCCTCCCCCCGCCCCCGCCCCGGCCCCATCTCTCTGACTACTTGTGATCTCTATCAAACAAATAAAAATTTAAAAAAAAAATTAAAAAAGCAATACATAGTGGAAATCACTCTAGGCATTCAAAAATAACATTGATCTCGGGCCTATTTGCATACAAAACATGAAAACAGGATGATCTTAAGTGCAGTAGTTGTTGCCACTGGGCTGAGGAGGTTGGTCTGGCTGACTATGCTCTCCCTTCCTCACAGCTCCATGGGTCCTTCCCAGAGCTTTGCAGGAGACACTGGAAGCATTAAGAGCTATGTGAGGATAAAGCAGGATCTTTCTTCGGTCAAGGCTAAATAGCAGGGGCAAACTCACATGCCCACAGGGACTGGGCAGGTTGAGTTTAACAGCACAAATGGAGTGACAGAAAAGCAAATAACAGACCTCAGACTTAAGAAGTATTTATGACTATGGAAAATCAGAGAGCGCACACTGGGTTTAAGGGGCAGCTATTACCCAATTCCAGTCAATTGGATGAAGGTCTACTGTTGCAGTTTGATCATTGTATTTTAGAACTCTAATCACCATGACTTTCCCTATAGACAAAATTAGGAATGAATTCATGAAACCCCAGGGGGGATTTGTTTAGGTTAAAAATGTTATTGCTTTATCCATTACTCATATGGGTAAAATAAGTCACAGTTTTCAGTGCAGTAAACCTACTGTCAAACTTGAGATCATAAAGTTAATGTTTTTCATCTATGTCACAGACTCAGTTTGAATGTATTCCTTTGGGAAAACACTAATCGAAGGAGTACCTGTGATGAGTCCTGTAACTGGGAGTTAGAAAGGATGATATGCACTATCCATCTTCACAGTCTAGCAGAGGCCCTGGTGGATACAATTTAAATGCAGTCAGAAAATAAAGGTTGTGTAATATAACATGTTTCATACAATGATACATTATTTTATACTTTCTAACACAATGATTTCAGTATTTCTCTTGGCTTCTAACTATGTAACAATTTGAAACAACTGGAGTATTTTCTCTCAATTTTAACCCTTGAACTTCTAATTTCTTATGCACTGTCTTTGTAAAATTATAATACTCCATTTATGCACAGTACTGGAGTGCTTACTTATTGAAAAGCATTTAGATTAGAAGGAGTTTGTATTAGGACTTTCATGGACAGTATTAGAAGCACTTTTTTTAGGGTAGGATAAACAAAAAAATTTCAGGGGCTAAATTTACTCATTCATCATATTTTTTTCTTCAGTCATTGCCTTTGCCTGAGTCTGACATGAGTCACAACAAACATATCTTCCTTCTGGTCTTGACACCAGTTCTGATTAGGGTAAGGAATAAACTGGCAGTTTTGGTTCCACCTGTGTGATATAGTGTGAAATAGTTAATATGGATGTTATCCTGGAAACTTTTGTGCTTGAATAACCTGGGCATCCCTCTTTTGAGGTAGTCCAGGTCGTGGGGTTGGGTTTGCACCTCTGTGTCTTTAGCACTTTTGTTTCCTATAGTGCCTGGAACCCAACCCTGAATTCTAATCTATAAGGCCAAGGCCCTGATGTTTCATTCTTGATGCCATATCAGCCTTCCTGTACTACTAGCCACATGATTTTCATCCCTCTCTGAGCATTATTGGGAACTAATGTTGTCACTGATGCTCCTGTGAGTCCATCCCATCTTTTGGATTGGACCTTCTTGAGCAGTTATACCTGTGTGAACCAGGCTGACTTCTCCACTTGACCCTGAACAAAATACATTAATTGGTTTGTTACTTCTACAATAGAGTTGAGCATCCAGTAGTCTCAAATGTGGACATTTTCTCTACTCCTGTCCAGGTAATGGTGAGGTCTAGTGTTTTGTGGTGGAGCCCGAGATTCAGCAATATTTGCCTAACCAGTCTGGAGTTTTTAAAGTTTTTAGTATCAGAATTTGAATCCCAGAACTACCTAGTCAGGTGTCCCTTCCAGAACATCATATGGTCTCACTTCTGCAGGACTGTATTCTAGAAATGAGCAGTATTACAAGGTCAAAATCATGTGGCAAGGCATTTTTTCCTTTACTTATATCAAAATAGTCTCTAGCCATGGGATACGTGCCTATAGAATTAATTTCAGATTTTTAAAAAATGACATCTATGAGTTCTGGTTTTAATTGCCCCCTTGGCAATAAAATGTTTCCATCGGGAAAATCTGAAGTCAATGCACAGTTGCTACAGGTTTCACCATTCTGTAGCTTGCAAATATTTTGCACACTGGTATCATTACATTTCATTTTTCTTCTTTGTTCCTTTTTAAACAACTTTAGGTCTCATAAGAATATGGTCGTTAAAGATTTTGAAGCATGAGCAGTAAGACTGAGTTAGAATGTGAGCCATTCTCTGGCACGCAGGGGGAGTGAGGGGAGTGATTAACTAGAGGCATTTTCCTTGGATTTTATTCTTGGCTCCAGCACTGATTTTATTGGATTCCCTTCCTAAGCCACCATCCACTGTGTTATGAACATACATCAACTTGCTGTAGCTAGGCAGCTGTGAAATGCAGCATAGTATCTACTCTGCTAAGGAAAAAAGGATAAACATTTTCAAACCTCTTATTTTACATTCTTTTGACTTTTGGACAAAAACATTCTATACTCCCTGGAAGTTATAGTTTCTCGGTTTCAGTTTCAGACTTGGGTGATCTCCTTCCTACACACACCATTATGTTCTACGTTCTGTAGATTATTGAGTGTACTGCCAACTGGTCTTTAATATACATTCTTCAAATCTCAGTTTTGCTTGAATAATGTCATTTCTATCTTCAGCATATATCAATGACTAGAATAATAAAAGATACTTACCTTAAAGATAAGTTATATTTGAAAGGTGCTTGATGCTGTGCATATGATAGGAGTTGGTATCTTAAAAATGTAATATATTCATATTCACCTAAGTGAAAATTAGGAAATTCATTACTAATAAATTATTGCTAATTATTACTGATAAAACTACATTTATTGGTAAGGCTAGGATGGATTATGCTGCATAACAAATTAGCCTTGCAATCCAGTACAACATAGGTTGAGGATAAAAAGGGACTGATGTAATAATTACACAAAGACTGTTAAGGCTCAGGCAGCTCTCCAGGGTAGTTCCTTTCTATGTAATGGCTCAGAAAGCTAGGCCATTTGCTTCTTGTAGGATTTACATTTCAACACATGACTTCCATGATTGCTTCTTAAAGTTTTTTTTTTTAAATTCATTTATTTGTCAGAGAAGAGAGAAGAGAGAGAATGAGAGAGTACAAGCAGGCACAATCAGGGAGAAGACAGAGGGAGAAGGGAGAAGCCAAGCAAGGAGCCTCATATGGGACTTGATCCCAGGACCCTCAGATCATGATCTGAGCCCAACGCTTAACCAGTTGAGCCACCCAGGTGTCCTTCATGGTTTCTTCTTAAAGGGAAGATAGGATCTTGAAGGCCACAGTTTGGAAGTGACCTACATTACTTCCACTTAAATTTCTCTGCTCTGAACAGGGTTTCTGAACTTTAACTAATGGCATTTGGGGCTGAAGAGTTCTTTGTTGGGGGTGGACTGTCTTGTGCTTGGTAGGATGTGTAGCAGCATCCCAGGGCTCTACATACTAGATGCCTGTACTTGCCTGCAGCTGTGATAGCCAAAGATGTCTCTAGACATTACTAAATGTTTCCTGGTGGTTGGGGGGAGGTGGGGAGAAAATTGCTCTTGGTTGAAAATCACTGAAATGGAACTAGTTATTTAGCTATAACTGCAAGACTATTGGCGGGTGGGGAGGGAAAGCTTTCTAGTATTTAGAGGAAGGGGGAGAACCAGATATGGATATGCACTAGTAGTCTATCATACAGTTGCTCATGAAGATAGAGAAATTTCATTTTTTTACTATATACCTAGACATATGTGTTTTAATTTTAACATAAAACAAACAATATTACATGTCCAAAGTAAATTTAACAATTCTTGAGAGCTAATTATGTTTCCTAAGCTGGGAGAAGAAGAATTTATAGTGAAAATATGTTGAAAGAATTATTAAAGGAAGTGGAAATTATAAGTATTGTATTTGATGATGAGACTCTTAAAATAAATGTAAGCTACAATGTAAATATGAGTGTTAGAACAAATTAATGTGGCTGTGAAAACTTATGTAGCATCTGTGAGCAGATGTTTAATGTTGAAAATAATTTTTTATTAGACATTGAAATAATCATTTCTGGGATAGACTATGTATACCTGTTCACACATGTTGACTTGCTAATTTGCTGTACAAGTGTGTTATTAAATTATATGTGTTAGTTATGGAATAAAGAGTATTAGTCATAGGGTAATTAGAATGTTTCCGGTCACAGGGATAGAAACCTGGTGGGACCATTTTCTGGGAGAGATAGAAAGAGGGAGATAGAAATAGAAAAGAGAGAGAGAGATTTATCAGAAGGGGATTTTGTTGTACATAGCAAAGGTTTTTTTTTGTTGTTCATTTTGCATTCTGGTGTGGCTGTGTTCCACATACATTCTCATTCTGGGACCTGGGCTGACAGGGCAGCCCCTATCTCAGTCTAATGTAAGAAGAAAAAAATAATCATACAGCCTGGTGGTGGCTCTTTAAGGTTCTGTGTGCATGTATCATAAATTACTTCAGCTTGTATTCTATCAGTTAAAGCAAGCCACATGACCAGACCTCCCACAAGGAGATATTTGTGTGACATGACCACAGGGAGGACACAGAGTCTTTTTACAAAGAGGGAAAGAAATCACTGTGAACAATAGTGGAATCTACCACGGATGCTGAGATGGATCACTGAAGATGGGGGCAGACAGACCTGGGAGCACAACTCTGACCATCTCTGCTTCTTTCTGTTCTAGCTGCATTCTTTCCAACTACGGAAAGTAGGACGAAGTCAACAGTGGTTCTAGACATACATTCCCCTAATTAGAAACAAAAAGCAGATGGGCTTAGTTTTACACATCCCTAATGGGCCAATTTGTGAGACGGAGTTCTTACTTTATAGTAGGATGACTGATTGTCTATACCCATGTGTCTATGTGGTTAAAGAAGACCCTTGAGACTCCAACTGTCTATAATCATATCTTGAGTGAAGAGTGTTTCCTTAAAGGAGGACAGGGGATGCTGTTGCCAGAAGCAGGTAAGGGTACTGGAAAGACCAGAAAATGTGTCAACAGTGTATAGAGATGATGTCATTGACAGGTAGGCCAGAGTATAAAGAGGCAATATAAAAAAATGAATTTTCCATCTTTATTTAAGCTTTTGCTCCCCTCATCTCATAGTTACACAAAATTTTTACCCTAACTGGGGGAAAAGATTGAAGAAGAGCTCAAACATCAGTTATGGGGGATAATTTCCCAAATCCCCCTTATGAAGCTTCAAGTAGGGATCCAGAACAATAAAACCTTATTACTCCATTAAAATAATATTATCAGCTGACAAAGAATATAAGCTTGCGTTTTACTCTTGTTCCCAATTATTGATTTTTTCAGATACTCTTCTGATGTCCTCAGATGTCTTAATGTAAAGAGTTGAAAAAAGGTCAGTGAACCAAGTTATATATTATAGCCCTTTCTAGACATGTTGGAGATAAAGAGGAGCTCAGATTATAGTCATTGCCTTTGAAGTGTTAGCAGGTTAGAAATGGACAGGGAAGCATTCACTTGTTGAGATAATAGCACAAAGTCCTCTCTGACAAACAACAAAAGGATAGAGACAATAAGCCTTTCACAGTCAGGGATGTTTCAGTCATTGGCCAAGGTAGCATAGGAAAACGAGAACCCTGAGGTCACAGGGGCAAAGTGGGCAGTTGGGGCTGGTTTAGTATAGTACTCATTGTGGAACAGGCTCCATTCTCAGGGAACATGTCCGTCTAGGCAGGCGGGCAGGCGGACTGTGGTGTCAGAAGGATTTGGCAGCAGGTTCTGGAAAGTCAACTTTTCATATCAGAGCATCACTTCTTAACCCAGAGAACATTTGATGACGTCTGGAGATAATTTTGGTTGTTACACCAAAATGGATGGTGATGCTACCGGTATCTAGTGCATAAACACCACCGATACACACCTGACCATGCACTGGATAGCCCTTCACAATAAAGAATGATCCAGTCCAAAATATCAACAGTGTTAAGTTTGGAAAACCTTGCATTAGGAAGTTCTGTGGATATGGGACAGATCTGGATTAGGGTAAAATGTAAATAGAAGAAATGTATGTCAGAGTCATTGTAAAGAATGAACCATAAGAGAGACTCTTAATCTCACAATACAAACTGAGGGTTGCTGGGGGGGAAGGAGTAGGAGAGGGTGGTGGGGTTATGGACATCGGGGAAGTTATGTGCTATGGTGAGTGCTGTGAAGTGTGTAAACCTGGCGATTCACAGACCTGTACCCCTGGGGCTAATAATACATTATATGTTAATAAAAAATATTAAATTAAAAAAGAAAAAGAATGAACCTATGGGAGTATGCGTTTGATTGGGTAGACCCACAGAAAGCTTGTCCTAGATCTCCTTATCTTCATTTCTTGCATTATAGTTTGGGGCCATAATTGGCCATCCTTTCCTTGACAGAATCCTAACAAGTTTGTTAGAGTTGGAAAGAACCATAGAGGTAATCAAGATTCCAGGTCAGGGAAACTCTGATGTCTTCAGTGGCCAAACTATGTCATTCGGAACAGGAGTAAAGTACGAGAAAGGCCCTATCAGCTGACAGGACCCAAAAGAAACTACATCCTAGTAGCAATGAGCATACCCCCCACCCAGATCTTGGTTTTTAATTCCATTCTCCAATAAAGGGAACCAGGGTACTTTGAAAAATAGGTGATTCTAGGACTGGGGCAGGAATTATAAAACAGGAGTTATGAGCATCTTACAGTATCAGAAGGTAAGAAGATGCTAAAAAAAATCCCAAAAGCTATATTAAGGAGGATATGTCAAAGGAGAAAGAATTCACTTGAAAGAGCTTCAACTAGCAAACACGAGAACAACTTGAGCAATAAAATAAATAAAGTGGTATTGTATTATAATCCAAATTATAAAATAAATACGCATGAGTCCATATTGATATAAATAAGTGACTGAATAAATTTGAAAGGTATAGAAGAGGCAAATCTCCCATGCAGAAGAATTCCAAATAATTCATGTAGATATTCCACTTTGAGGACCAAGGGCATAACTACCCACTCCTTAAGTGTGGACTGCACACAGCTGCTTCCCTCTAGTGTATTCAGCATAGAAAGGAGGAAAAAGTAACTGCAGTGGAAAAGCCCAACATACACTACATCAGCCAGGTGATCAGGTCAATACCCACAGTCATAAATCAGGTCAAGAACATATACCCTTGATGTGAGGAAATGGTACTTTATTCTGTGATCTTCCTCCCTGATAGTCCTCCCCCGAGTCTATTTATGAGAAGAGTATCAGACAGATTCCAGTGGATAAGCAGCCTGAAAAATACGTGACCAGTACTATTCCAAACTGTCAAGTCATCAAGAACAAAAAAATGTCTAAGAAACTGTCATAGCCCACAAAAGCATAAGGAGATATGATGACTAAATGTAACGCAATACATGAGTGGATCCTGGAACAGAAAAAGGACTTTAGGTAACAAGTAAGGAAATACAAATAAACTAAGGATTTTAGTTCATAATGGACTGTCAATATTGGTTCATTACTTATACAAATTACCATGACTAATATAAAATGGTAATAACGGGAAGCTGGATGCAGAGGATATATGAAAACTCTATACTATCTGGTCAATTTCTCTGCAAACCTAAAGTTATTAAAAAATTGAAGTCTATTGGGGTGCCTGGGTAGTTCAGTCAGATAAGTGTCTGCCTTTGGCTCAGGTCATGATCCCAGGATTCTGGGATGGGGCCCCATTTCGGGCTCCCTGCTCAGTGGGGAGTCTGTTCCTCCCTCTTCCTCTGCCCCATCTCCACTCATGCTCTCTCTCTCATTCACTCTCTCTCTCTCTCTCAAATAAACAAAATCTTAAAAAAAATGAAGTCTATTCATTTTTAAAAGGTTAAAGAGAGGGAGTGGGGCTATGAAATACTGGGAAGTGAAGGTCCTGCCTATATTGCATTTTGTAGGCTTGTTCATTTTTATTGTTCATTCTTTAGATATATGTGACTAGACAAACTCTTGAACTTATTACATAAGGAAAATAAAAATAAGGAAACCAAATTCTAAACATAGATAAGTTATCAGAAGAGCAATTTTAACATTTGCCAAATGTTTTTAAGAAACAAAGGAATACCCTGGGGATAAAAATATATGTTTATAAAAAATAAAAAACTATAAAAAATAAATTAAAAAAAAAAAGAAACAAAGGAATAACATTGTTCTTTATCCTGTCCTGAAGTTCGCAGCAACTAAAATTGGTGAATAAAGTAGACTTGTGGGTCCTCTTTTTTTTTTTTTTTTAAACATTGGTAATGGAGTTAGAATAAATGAAAAATCTGGGGATTTATAAAAATCTGAAATTGTTTTAATGATACAGTATGAAATATTTAAGTAGGAATCAAAATCAGGCTAATTCCTATCTTAGCTGAGCTGTAATTTTCATGACTACGGACATGACAGAATCTAATGATGAAATTAGAAGAATATTGCTATGGTTGAATACTTTGATGTTATTAATGCACTTTAGATGAATTGATATTCTTGTAAATGAGCAATGAGCATAGCATATGAACATAAAATAGATCCTTTAGAAGTGTTATTAATCTTTTATCATGGGAACACGCTATATTCATCATCAATTTGAAAATTGACTATTTTTATTTTGAAAAATGGGTTATAATTTTACAAACTTTCAAAAGCCAATTGCTGATTTTAAAAAGTCATAGGAAATGTAGTTTTCTTTCATCATCAAATCAGACCCTTGGAATTTGACAAACTGGTCCTGGTTCCCATTTTCTTTCTCATATGTTAAAAATTGGTAATATTTTTGAGTACTTGCTCTGGATTTCTGATTTAATCCATGATATAATTCTTGGAGGAGGAATTACTGTTTTACTGCTTCTTACTGCTTTAAAGATGTGGACACTGAAGATGACATAGCTACTAAGAGGTAAAACTGGGATTTATCATGGACTCATCCTCTATGTTACTGGCGCATGTTAGTTTATAAAATAAAAACTGATCATGTCTTATCTACTTAAAAGCCTGCATTGGCTTCTCATTCCTAGTTAGAGCAAAACCCAGGGAAGTCTTCCTCTATGAACTGTGTACCACACATCATCATCATCATCCATAAGAAATAAGATGGCCTTATTTTATGTTCTCACACAACAGATATCCCTATATAGTAAATATCTTGTTATTTTTACTTAAAGCAATTATCACAAATCAATTATATATTTGTTTGATTATCTGTTCAATAGTTTTTATACTATAATTTGTAAGCAACCTCAGAACAGAGACCATAACAATTCATTAGTGCCTCCCCAGTATCTAGACGAGTCTCTGGGATGTGGTAGAGTCTGAAGGATATTTAATGAAGGAATGAATGGTGAGGGAAATTTATTTTAAAAGAACAGCCTGGGGGGCTCAGTTGGTTAAGTGTCTGCCTTCAGCTCAGGTCATGATCCCAGGATCCTGGGATTGAGAGCCACAGTGGGCTCCCTGCTCAGCAGGCAGTCTGCTTCTTCCTCTCTCTCTCCTCCTGCCCCTGCTTGTGCTCTCTCTCTCTCTCATGAGCTCTCCTTCTCAAGTAAATAAATTTTAAAAAATATTAAAAAAAAAAAAAGAGAACAGCATAACTTTTAAATAGAGCGCCTTAGATTCTTGTTCCCATGTGGTGGAGTATTTTATTGTAGGACTCTTTTTTATTCTTCAGAATTAAATGTTCTTTGATAAAGCACTAAATAGAATTGCTCTGGACTGAAGTCCATTTTTCATTCAATGATATAAAAATGGGGCATAAATATATTTGTTTATTATACACATCACGTATTTATCCTTCTTTTCTGGCATTACTACACCAAGAAATATCTACTAGTTCTAAGATGTAGCTTTATTATTTTTTTTAGTTGTTTACTTTTTTATTATGGGAATTTTATATACACAGATACACATTTGAAAATATTCGTAAAAATTCCCATAATAAAAAAAATTCTTCTAAAAATAACTTTTATTATGGGGGATTTTAAATAAATAAAAAAATAAACACATAAAAACATAAATACATAAATAATTTAATATACACAGACACATTTATTTGAAAGTATGCATATGTGTATGCATTATACATTATATATGCAGTATATACAGTATGTATTATATACAATGTACATTATATTCATGTATATTATGGGGACTTTGAAATATACATATGCACGAAAATTTATACATATATATTTAAAAATGACACATATATTTATCTATGTATCTACATACTAACACACAGAGAGTAAATTAAACTATATGCTAAGTATTGAGCTTTTGCCCTTACTAATAATATGGTCATTCTTGTTTTATCAGTCCCTCATCCATTATCATTTCTAGATTGTTTGGAAGCAATTTACAGACATATCTTCTCATTGTACATATTTCAGTATGTATTTCTAGAAGAAAAGGGCTTTTAACTATGATGCAACCATACTATTATCACAAAAATGTATTTCATTAACATCATCAAATATATTGCCAAAGTTCACATTTTCCCAGTTGCCCTATAGGATTTGAAAATTATTTTCCCGTTTATTTTAATTGGGCTCTAAATAAGATCCATATGTTGCAATTGGTTAGTATCACTCTTAAACTATAAGATTCCTTTCAATCTCTCTGAGTATTACGTAGTCAAGCAAATCATCTTCATCTTAGAGCAAAATAGTTCAGCCAATAATATTTAACCCAAAGTTAATTCTGTGTATGTATTGGCCCTGAAGAATTGCTGGTCCTGTTAAGTAACTATTATTCCAACTTGTTACTTGTGGCATCTTAATGATTTAGAAATCAGATAAAATGATATAAAATGATACTTATCAAAATCCGTATGGCCTGGCATCAGGCACTCCTAGCAAGGATGGAGGGATCTGAATTTTGTGAAGAAAAGAAAAGGTTCTCTTCCAATAAGTTGAGTAAATCTTTTCAACCAGCGTATTGTTTTGGCTCTTCGATGGCTGATAGAAAGGAGTAAAGAAAAATGTGGATTACCCAGAAAATCATGACTGTCTCTTAGAGTGTCAGAGTTTTAATGTTTTCTCTACTGCTGGCTGAGAGTGTGAATGGGTGATGAAGTAACATGCAAAACACAGAAATAACATCCAGCCCAAGAAGCTCACTGAAGGATAAGATATAATCATTGCGAACCTTTTCTCCTCTGAGAACTACATGAAGAGTTTATTGATTGAGGGAAGGCAGAGCAAAACAAATATTTTCAAAAAATTTCACATTATGGTGATTTTGGATATTGTGTATTGGCTTTGTCTGGATAGCTGACATCTCCCATTTTTCAAAATCTGTGTAGGGCTTGGTTTGTGCTAACCAATTCCCTTGTCCCACCCATCCATTTGTTATGTACAGGACTCTTTATATTCACATTTTCCCAAGGGTTGCCTCTACTCATTCTGGTTCCACGATGCACTGCCCTTAATAAACAGAGAATCTGCTACTGACCTACTAAGAGTAGCTTTTCCAGTAGCAAGCAGTAAAAGGATGAGGCCATTATTTCCAAGACAGCTACTTAAGGTTACAGCTGTGGCTTTGAAACTGAAAGGATGTTTCCTATATAAAAATTATATACTGACCAAGGAGCAGTGAATTCTAGTCAATTGTTCTCATGCTTCTTAATATTCCATTATTTCCTTGGTCAGTGGTTCTCAAATGTGGCTGCAAATTACTGTTTGTTAAACTTACAACAAGATGAAGCTCTGACACTTGAGTGTCATGCACCAAAGAGTCTGATTTAATTGTCCTGGATTGGGCCTGGACATCGATCTCTGTTTCCAATACAGAGCCAGATCTGAGCATGTTTGCTCTAGATGTTGTATACAATGGTAGACCATGCAGATGATGGCCTTGTTCACAGAAAACTTCCATTCTAGTGAAAAAGGAGAACAACCATAAACAGATGGATGAGATGAATTCATATAGTGCAAAGTTCAACAGAGAGGATAGAAATAGAAGAAAAGAAGGGTAGCCACTCTAGAAGAAGTGGTCAGGGAAGCCCTCCTGGAGGAGGCGAGAATTGAACAGAAACTTGAATGAATTTATTATGCTCGAGAGAAGAGGAATAGAGAAGCAAGATACTTCTTTAAAGATGGATCATAATATGCCAGATTCATCCATTTTCTTAAGACCTTTACTGTTCTTAGAAAGTTAAGTCCCAGGACTGGAAATTTCAATAACTTAATTTTATTGGATGCTTACCTAATGGCAAGCGCTGGGGATACAAAGATAAGTAAACCACAAGAAACTGAATCAGTGCTACACAAATTAACATATTTGATGTAAGATGGAACATGTTAACCTAGAGAGAGGTAAGATAGGAAGGAAATCTTGATCCATCAGTGGGTTTTAGACTCCCTTTAGTATTCTCCAGGGACTACTCATTCTGTTTGTTTTCTGTGCAGCACTACTTTCCACCTTGATTCTGACTTTTGTCTTTCACATTTAGAAAGGTATTTTTAAATGAAAGATAGATTGACGTATGTTGGCAATTCTATCCATCTTTGGGTAAAAGTGACCAACTGAATAGTTTACTGTTAGAGTATTTATTTCTCTTTAATTGTGAACTCTGCTAGGTGCTATAGTGATTCCAAATAAATAAGATATGGTTAGTTCCTTGGATGATTTTAAGGGAAGATAGGTAAAACAGAAAAGAACATGATCAATCGCAGTGCAAAATTATAAGTGCTCTAATAAGGTATGCAAACAGTGTGTGGATGAATAGAGGACTGAAGAACTTAAAACATTGTGGATAAACCTTGTTGTTGAGATTCAGGGTACCTCAGGGAGCTGGTGCTGGTTCCATCCATGCTGACTCTACAAGATGGTGCAACTAAGATGGCATGGCTTTTGATGAACCTCATTATGAAGGTGATACATTAGGTCAATGGCTTATTAACAACACTTTTGAGCATGCTTATTTTTAATAACAAATGAATTCATTTTGATTTTCTTTCTAGATGGTCTTTTTGTTGAACTTTTCTTTCACTTCATCAGCAATTCTGGGTGATTTTTAATGGTTTGTTAACACCTCAAGGTAGCATTCTGTGGTTGGCTTTTATGGAAATCTTCCATGGGACTCAGAGAAATAAACACAGATGAAAACACGAGCTGGATAATAATAGTAATTTCACAACACCTTTTCCCTCTGGGAGTTTAAAGCATCTTGTAAAATACAAGCAAAGTTACTGAGAATTCCCAGGGGGAAGGTGACAAAAATAGCCTCCATTCAGAGAGGGAGTTTTCCCTGAGAATCTCTGTGGAAAAAAAAAGTGAGGTGATATGATCACTTTATAGCGACCCTAAAAATACCCTTGAGGAAAGAGTCTTCTTGAGATACACCAAATCAACACAGTGACTATTGGTTATGGACACATTCATTACTTATTATAACAGTTGCAAACCTTTAATAGATATTTGCTATCATGTGTATCATTCAGCATTTAGTTAAGTGATAAATCTCCAGATTGGATATTAATTGTACATTCCCAGAGGTTTACCCATCTTACTAGGAGTAATTCTGTATGTAATATATTTTTAAGACTTATTTATTTGAGAGACAAAGAGAGAGAGACAGTGAGGTATGGGGAGAAGGGATGGAGGGGGAGGGAGAGAGAGTCTCAAGCAGACTCCTGATGCCAGGCTCAGTCTCAGGACCCTGAGATCACAACCTGAGCCACAAGCAAGTCAGACGCTTAACCAATTATGCAACCCAGATGCCCCTGTATTTCAGGGGGGAGAGGGAGAGAGAGAACCTTAAGAAGGCTCTATGCCCAGCATGGAGCTTGATGCTGGGCTCCATCTCACGATCCTGAGATCATACATGACCTGAGCTGAAATCAAGAGTCAGATGCTCAACTAACTGAGCCACCCAGGCAACCCTGTCCTTTACTCTGTTAAACTTTTGTTCCTCGTTCTTTAAATATCCTTGTGTTCTTTCCTCCATTTATGAGATTCTTTTCCCTTCCATTGTGCCTTGGATTTAATCTTCTGTATCTCCCTGAAATTTGCTCTTTCATAGTTTTCTCTCTTTTTTTGGCAGTGGTAATCTCCCTCATTTGTTTGGATTCCTTTATGAAACTACAATCTCCTCCATTTTAGTTCACTTGCTCCATACTCTACCCCAGCCTCACAGTGACCTGCAAGGTATAGGTACCAATACTGTCATTTCTCAGTAGTATCTACTGTCCATCTCTAATGCTATTTTTGTTCCTAATCTCTGTTGTTAATCACTACCTTGCAAATGTTCTCAAATTCCCCTTCGCTTTTCCCATTCTTTGGTTCCCTATTCTGTAAGATGGGGATAATAGAAACGCCTATTTTATGGGACTGTGATGAGGATTAAATGAATTTATGGAAAATTCTTTAAAGAGTGCCTGGCATATAGTCATTCTCTATATGTGCTGCCACTGCTGCTGCTGCTGATTGCTACTACTTAGAAGTTTCAATACCTCCCAGTGCCTACAGATAGAACTCTAGCTCTTCATCTTGGTATTCATAACCTCAACAAATGCCTCTTTCTTTCCTAGCCTCATCTTCTAACTCGCCACTCCATATAACCCTACTCTTGCATTTTGAGTCTGTTATCATTTCCTAAATGTATAGTGTTGTTCTGCATCTTTATGCTTTTGCATACTGTTTCTTACTCTTGTTTTTAAACAGACTTTATTTATTTGAGAGAGAGAGAGAGAGAGTGCAGAAGTGGTAAAGGGGCAGAGGGAGAAGCAGGCTCACTGCTGAGCAGGGAGCATGATGAGGGTCTCAATCCCAGAACCTTGGGATCATGACCTGAGCTGAAGGCAGACACTTAGACAACTGAGCTGGGTAGGCACTGCTCTGTTTCTTATTCTTGGAATGAATTTTACCATCCCTTATCTAGCTCTTTCTAGTTGATCCATTAAGACCTGTGTTTAGTTACCTGTTGCTGCATTACAGATTAACCCATCAATCAATGACATAAAATGATAACAAACATCTGTCTCACACATACTTCAAGATTTGGGATCGGCTTAGCTGAGTGATTCTAACTTGGGTTCTCTCATGCAATTATAGCCAAGATGTACTCAGCTGGAAGGCTTGGAGCTGGAGGTTCCGCTTTGAGGACTGCTTGCTCACATGGTTAACAAACTGGTGTTAACCCGTTGTTAACTGGTGTTGGCTTTTGGTGGGAGGCCTTATTTACTGAGCTTGTAGACTCCTCCTTAGTCCTGCATGAGTGTTCTCACAACACAGAAGTTGACTTCCTCCAGAGGAAGTGATTCAAGAGAGAGAAAGGCAGAAATTGAAATATCTTTTTATGACATAGTCTTGAACTCTGCATAGTTTCCCTTTCTCAGTAGTTTGTTGGTCACCAAGGCCAGCCATCAGTGTGGGAGGGAACTATGCAAAAGCTAGAGTGCCAGGGATCCAGATTCTTGGGGCTATCAACTTTTTGTGACCTTTTCCCTTATCCTCCAAGCATATTAATTTATATCTATCTTTTTGATGCCTCCATGAAAGCCCTTACAGCATTCTGCAGTTTGTTTGTTTTTTATACCTGCCTTCCTTCCCCATGAAATTATAAATATTGTAAAAGGCAGAGGTCATGCAGTTTCATGTCTGAGTCCTCGGGGCCTGTGACAATTTCTACCCATAAAGTGGGAATGCAATAGATTCAGTTTGCATGGAATTGAATCATTACATAGCCCTGTTTAGCATTCAAAACCTATCTTCTAGGACAATAGTTTCCTGAAATGGAGAACATTATGTAGTTGGTATTGTTTTCTTGAGAACTAAATCATATTATGTACAATTTCTCTTTCTTATTTTTTAGCAAGAAAATTTTCTATCTTGTTTAGATGATTACTTGAGCCCAAGCTTATAATTTTCTTTTCCTGTGAAAAACAGCGAATCTCTGTCTGGGACTTTATATTGTCTACCTTCATTTTCTACAACTCAAGAGTGAGATCAGATGGGTGAAGCCCTTCACACACACACACACACACACACACACACACAAAAGCTATTTTGTCCAGTGCATTGCAAAAGCTCAACATTACTTTTTTTACTTGATATATTATAGTTACTACTTCGTTTATTGTAAAGTAAATTAAAAGTAAAGTGAGGAGTAAAGTGATGCAAGCTATGGAGATTTTGTGACCATCTGTTTCCTAGAAATGTTTCATCAAGGAATAAAACAAAGGAATATTGTGTTTCTCTCTAGACTTCAAATGCTGACACGAATGGTTTATATAAAAGTAGGTTTCAGATTTAATTCTAGTGATCAGTATTGAAAGCATGCTATCAAGCTTTTACCTTTCACCATAAAGAGCTGAACTCGAGAAATTCAGTTTTAGACGTGGACAACGTAACAAAAACTTTAACTTAAATAAGCAACTGATGTTTGCAAAGGAAGAAACAAGACTATGACCATCCATTCAGTCGCTCAATAAATATTTATCAAGAATATAATATGCACTCATGTGGGCTTGCTGGAGATTTCCTGACTTTGAATATTACTTGGGTCTATTTTAATTGATAAAGTTTTACAATGTCAAAGAGAAAAACAATAGTCACCCTGAAGAATTTTCATTGTGTTCTTCTGTCTTCATTTCCTTTCTCTCACTCTATTCTAGACTTATTTTGGAGGATTTGTTTCAATTTTTCCTCTTCTAGAAAGGCCTTGCAGTCTAACATTCTGTGGGAGATGCTACAGGTTGATTACCTGCTCATTGCCTTTCAGTACTATAAAGGTCTCAGAAGGTAATATGTGGATATCCAGTTTCCTTTGCAGTTAGAAATGGCCAGTGAGAGTGAAGACTGATGAGATATGGGAGTCCCACTAGGAGAACCTGTTTGCCTTCTCTTCCCCTTCTTTCTTCCTATCTGGAATGAGTAAATGATAATAGTAGACTAGGAGGCCACTTTGTGACCCTGAGAACAATAACCACACACTAAAGATGGCAGAGCTGACATATAGAAAGAGCCTGGTTCCTTGATAATATTTATATAAGTACACCAGCCCTGGACCATCTCCTTCTGGACTTTTTCTAAGATAAAAATAAATTATTTGCGCAACTACATACTGTATTTTTTGCTATTCACAAAAATAGATATATTTTTTGCTATTTTGTCTAATACATTTAGTGGATAAGCTCTTCAACCCATCCTTTCCAAATGTGCTGAATTAAGGGTTCAAATTTCTCTATATTTAGGATGTTGGAATAAGCATGGTGGGTTCTGTAGTTTTAGGTAAGCTGTCTCTCCCTCCCTCTATTTCTGATGCCCTGTCTTGACTCCCTTCCCTTCCTACTTCAAATTTTACCATTAGTACTAAGATTAGGACTTAATGCAATAAATTTACCTGAATTTCTTCCCTTGAGTATGTGTTATATATTTTAAAAGATGTCTATAAGTGTGTATGATAATATTTTCATAAAACCTTATGTAATCCTCATAAAAGTATGCATATTATCTGTATGGATTGATGTTTGGTTTTATGTTATATTGAAAAAAATGAATGTCCAAGACCTTAGTTAAAAATCTCACAGAAGAAATATGAGTTAATAAATGAACACATATATTTTCAAAATACTTTGTGTGCATAGCAATTGCATTGTCTGTTGTTTTCTCTAGGGATGACAGTTTAGTGTATTTGTCCAAATAACAGTGAATCTTGGTGATACAGAATAGATATTTCAGGAACCATGGCTCCAGGTCCAAGTTTTTGTTTTTGTTTTTTTAAAGATTTTATTTATTTATTTGACACAGAGAGAGAGCACAAATAGGCAGAGAGGCAGGCAGAGAGAGAAGAGGAAGCAGGCTACCTGCTGAGCAGAGATTCCGATGTGGGGCTCAATCCCAGGACCCTGGGATCATGACCCAAGCCGAAGGCAGAGGCTTTAACCCACTGAGCCACCCAGGCACCCCCAGGTCCAAGTTTTATTTGAGTGAGAACTTGAGTGAACTTGGGAGATTTCAGCTTCTGATTTAAAGTAGAAATAGAAATATATGACTTAGTTTTTTCAGTAGGTTGTTTTGAGAATGAATGGAATTGATTGGAATAATACAATGTATTACATAAATGCAAACTATAATACTACTAACTATTAATAAAAATTCTAAAGGATTCAAATTTCAAATCAAGGATATCTGGTATATATGAAGGTAGAATTTAGTGTTTCTCCTATACCTTTCTTTTTTGGGGGTCATATCAATGAAGATATTAAAGAGTGAAGAAAAAACTTATTTGTTTTCTTAATTCCATTTCCAACTCCATTTTTGGAGTGGTTTTCCTATTAAAATCAATCTGTATAATGTTGTGTGAGGTAGTTGAAGCATGGTGAAAACATTAGCATACTTCTTTCCAGGCTGTGATTAGGCCACTAAGAAAACCCACTTCTTGTGAATTCTCTAGCTTCCAGGAAGGTTGCCAGCAGAGAAAAATGTTCCCGGGGAGGAACGTTTTCTCACAAAATGAATGCATTGAATGTATTCACCTCTTAGGAAATAGAGAAGCAAGAATATCCGTCAAAAGCAATGGAACGAGCCATAATCATGTGAAGAAGCCAAAACACCAAGAGAAAAACGTTCTTGCTAATTTTCCACTGTCTCGATGATTTATTCTAACAAGAAATGTCAGGGAGAAGAGCAAGCTTGGAGGCGACACTTCCTCCAGCTCCAGTTTCACTATAAAAGACAAATAAACTCAAGATGGACGTCTTACTTGTTGACACAAAAGGAATGCCACTGCTTCTTTGGGAATAGGGAAAGCCAGTGTGTGACCTGACTCAAAACCTTCTTAACTTTGGAGAATAGAATTTTCTTTTTAGAATGTATATTCCAAGCCCTCCGGACTTCTGCCTAAAAAAATCTGCTTTTACATAACTTTTGACTGGCCTGAAATGACCCTTTCCTAAGATATGAATAATTTTATACCGGGTTGCTTCTGGATAAAGTAAATTTTTTTGGCATTGGTCATGTATATTTTTGTGTTAAATATACATGGACTTTTTAGAGTGTGTCATGCTAGGATATCTAGCTGGGCTTTATAGGAGAATATATTTAACTAGGTCATCCCCACAGATATTTCCCATAATCAATCTATCCCATTTAGTAGTAAAATATCAAATCGTATCTTATGTCTTGGGTTACATTTTTAAAGCATAATTTGTCTCAAAATAGTAATATTCATAAATACTTCTTTACTCTAAATCACTATCTATAAATTGAGCAAGTTATGTCATTTTTAGTCAGTGTAACCTCCACACACTTTAAACTCTAATATATATAAATTTAAATTGCATTTTGGAAACAATGAAAAGAACTGAACAATACATTATAAAATATAAAAATATTTTACTTAATTTCTTTTTCCAAATTCCATTCATTGTACCTGGTTTCTTTACTGGTTTTGGACAATTTAAGGATTTACTTTTCAATGCATACCTTATGCCAGAGTATGTATGTTCTTATTCATAATAAAGAATCTAAACATTATTTACCCATAATGTTATATTTGGGGCAGCTTCACAGTGGATTTTTGCATTTCTTACCAGGATGTCTCAATCTGTGATAATTACTAATGGAAGTTCTTTGTGGACTTATGTGCATGCCTAGACCATCAAAATTGGAAAGAACCAACTTTATTTCAATTATTACTATTTTTTTTTTTTTTTGCACGTAGGAGATTGTGTCTTTATTCAACAAATCTTTTTCCTACCTACTTCACTATGAGGTTTGCATTATTGTCAGTTCTCAATTCTCTCAGATGGTGGCTGGTAAAAGAACATTAATCCACAGGGGAGAATCAGTTATAATTGGGGGAAGGGGTGAATATAACTCTTCCCAGATAAACTACATAAAAATAATGACCAAATGACCAAATTCTTCTAAGCAATTCTTCATAATTGGTATCTTCTTCTTAACTAATTGACTAGATTCAGTTGGCTATTAAAATTGTCAGTTGCAGGGCACCTGTGTGGCTAAGTGTCTACCTCAATTTTGACACAGGTCATTATCTCAGTGTCCTGAAATGGAGCCATTATTGGGATCCACACTCAATGGGGAGTCTGCTTCTCCCCTAATACCTATGCCCCTCTCTCTGCCCGCACACTCCCTCTCTCCCTAAAATAAATAAATATTTAAAAAATAAAATAAAACAGTTGGTTGCTTGACTAATGTAATCAATTATTCTCTTCCCAAAGTGACTTGAGATAGTTGGGTATAATTTTATGACTGACATGAGAGGTGGGCTTGAAATTAGGAGAGTGAATACACATGCACATGTGTGTATGTGTGAAGTATATATGTTATTTATATATGGAGAGAAAGTGTGTGTGTGTGTGTGTGTGTGTGTGAGAGAGAGAGAGAGAGAGAGAATAAACTAGAAGAGAAATGTTTTGACCCCGAGAATAGTGATTCAAATGTGAATTACACATTGAGTTCCTTTGGCAAGTTGAGATTTCTTGTTCTATTCTTGGTGGCATTGCAGTTTTGCAATGTGATTGCTTCTCTACTTCTGCAATGACATATTTTTAGTTGTAAATCTCTTTCAAAAAATTTCTGAAATAGAATTCTATCTTATTTATTTATTTATTTATTTTCTTGAGGGTAGAACTCAATAGCTGCTTTATGTTTCTGCATAAACATACATGAAAAATTAAATGACTTCCTGTCATTTTTTTTCCACTCAACAAATTGTTGTTCAACTTATTCTAGGTGCTTGTCCCTTGGCAAGATTATCAGGATATAAATAGGAATAAGATCTGGTACTTGCCCTTGAAGAACATATTAAACAATAAGTTCCAAACTAAACGTTTGGGAAACAGACACTTAAGTGGTTGCCCATGATATACGATAATAAGTGTTGTAAAGTATGAATGAACAACTAACAAGGGCCATAAATCCAGGTTAGATTTAGCATACACAGAAATATTTCTGAGACAAGAACACACATTAAATTCTTTAAAAAAATCCTAGTAGGCTCAACAATGATATATAGTAATGTTTTTGATATATTTTTTGATATATTTGGAACATACTCTTTTCACAAGGCATACATTATCTAGATGTTAAATAATTAAAATTGATAACAGAATGGAGCAATGTGAATGAGACAAGTCTATAATTGGGAAGAGGTAGGGGGTAAGATGAAGAGGGCTAAGGAGACAGAGTTTTAAGGGGACATGGGGGTGAAATCTTCTGGTCAACGGCAAGTGGAAGAATGAGGGTCGGTTTTGGCAGAGAAGCTGCAATCATTGTGAACTCTGATGGTCTTGCCCACAGTTGCAATTTCATGGCTCAGTGGAATTAGTGGAGCAGAAGAGTTTGAAGATACATATATAAATCTTTAGAGGAGAGGAAGTTATACATTTTTGAAGATAGTAGATAAGTAACAATAGGATATCTGAGCAGATTGTGATGTTTTCTGTAGACTATTGAAACTTTCCCTATCCACATTGAGTGGATTCTTATTATTGTTTTTAAATCATATGGTCACATTTAATCCTTGAAAAACACACAGACAATCCTTTGCAGAATATCAGCAGTTGGGTCTTTGAAGACAAATTCATGTTTTGATCAACAGCTGTGATGAATGATATCTAAAATAAAAAAATACAGAACCCTAAAAACAAAGTTGATATGCCTTCTGGATAAGCATGATGTGGAGAGTGAGAAGAGGTCTGTCTATATGTGTGTGTTGGGGGTGCTGTCAAGGGTTTTCTAGCTCTCAGGCTGTAGACTCTGATTTAAACTAGAGATTAGTTTCTTTGTCTTTTGTATGTCAGGAAAGCCCCATTTTCCTTAGTGAAATATAAAAAGCCTCATCCTAATCTTACTAGTTTTGGGGAAGAAGGAGATTTCTAAAGAAAATTTATTAATCCATTAATTTATTCAACAAATACTTATTCTGGAAGGTACAATAATATTCAGTTTCCAATTGGATAAAATTTTTCTGAATTTAGATAACTAGAGAAAGGAGATGGGGAGATGGAGATGGGGATGGGGAAAAAGTCACTGTTGAAGTGAGGTTGTGAACGGTGCACTGGGAATGGTAATTATCTAGGGCAGTGCCTTCTAGCTTTTTTTTCTGTGGTGGTCCATGTAGTTTATAACATATCTGTATAGAAATCGCAGGAGATTGCCTGAGACCAGGAGTGACTGGCTGGGGACTTTGGAGGCTCACACTCTTCTTAGCCTCTGTTAAGGGCAGAGTAGCTCACAGCTCAGGAGTTTTTGATCTGTGATATGACCGTGGGAGTGAGTGTATGACTGGGCTAGGGTGAGGACCGAAGAACTGAGAGTCCAACTGTTGGAAAGGTCATGCACGTAGTTATAGAAATCACCAAGGATTATGACAGAGGTTGTATAGGAGGAAACAGGACTAAACCAAATACTAAAATCTTCAGAGAGCTACAGATAATAGCAGTAAGGAAAATAGGTATCTGATTGTATTAGTCGTCCAGGGCTACCACAACAAATACCACAGGCTGAATGGCTTAAACTTCATTTATCTAGACATCTGAGATCAAAGTGTCAGTCGAATTGGTTTCTTCTGAAGCCTCTCTGCTTGGTTTGTGAATGGCTGCCTTTTCCTTTTGTCTTCATATGATCATTCCTCTAAGCATGTCCATGTCCAGTTTACTCTTCTTGTAAGGACGCCAGTCATTTGGATCAGAACCCACTTCAGTGACCTCACTTAACCTTCATTAACTCTGTACGGACCCTATCTCCAAATATAGTTACATTCCAAGCTACTGGGGGTTAGAACTTCAACACGTGAATTTGGGGGGACACGATTAAGCCCATAACACCAATAGTTATTGTTATGATGAGAGAGAGAGGTTAAGGAAAATGGAGTAAGAATTGTCTGAAAGGGGCAACAAAGAACAATAAGGTCATCTACCTTACCTCCAGACCAGACCCTCCAGACTTATCAAAGCCATTCCAAGAGAGGGCAGTAGGGAAAACTGTACCCTCAGGGGTACAAAAATGTGAAAGGAAGATTCAGAGAAAAGGGTGAAGGTCTAGGAGGTTTTATGCCTAGAGATATGGTAATATAGCTCATTCTTTGCTAAGTTAAATCCCTGTTTATATTGTAGACCCCAAATCCTTCTAGAAGTGGGTTATCAAATACATGTTTATGAGCATTCTTCTCCGTTCTTTCACCCTAATTCATTGAAGGAGACTTCCCTTTCCAACCATTCCTAGAGACTTATAATTCCCACCATCTCAATGGTAGTATCCATGATGAATATGCTGCTACCTGCACTTTCTGCAACCCTTGAAATGTCAAAATGGTGTCCTTTTCTCCTTTGTCCACAATGAGCCGGAAACACACAGGGCTTCCTAAAGAAATAGGGGATATGCCCCTCCTGTGCTCTGGAATGTGCTTTGTCCTCTTTGTTGCAGGATTTCTCTGACTTCAGTGCCTTCTTGGTCACACCACTTCAAAGAATGAAGTGGTGGACCAGATGCAACAAAGCAAAGTTTATTGAGCAAAAATATAAAGCTCTGGAAGGGGAAGGGGTCCAGAGAGGGTTGCCCTCAGAATTTCTAAATTAAGGGGTTTTTATGAGTTCTTTTGCAGAATTGTTTTAAGCCCTTAGGGTGTGCTAAGTTATGCCAACCAGGGCTTTGGTCACATATCTTCTTTCTGTTATGTTAATGTCTCTGTGTTGATGGTTTTTGTTTTTGCTTTTGTTCTTTTTGTGTGTGGGTTTTTTTTTTTTTTTTCTCTCATTTGGGGACTTATGTCTTAACTTGCCCGTGATATTGATAAATTTTTGTGGTTAATTGTCTTATTTTAGGACATTTTGCACAAGCCATTTCTGCAAAGGCTAAAAAACAGAATGTTAATGCTGTTTTATTTCAGTGGTCCTGACTCCATATTTTCTTATTGAGGACCCTGGCCCTGACTACGCAGCTGTCCAACCAACTCCTGACACCTAGACCATTGTTCTCTTGTGTCTCATGAGCCCCTTGTGGAAACAACACATTCCTCCATCTTTGGCCTGTAGCAGCCCTTTTCACTCATTTCAGATGGTTGTCTCTGGACACAGGCTGGATAAGACACTTGACTGGCCTTTCTCAATGCTTCATTTTTTTGTGGGTCATTACTCCCTTCTCTTTCAGCTAAACACCAAGGACTATGGGCAATTTAAATCATAGAAACTAAGACCTCTTGGACCTGAAAGCCCTGTTCATTATACATGCCTGGACATGCTTGAGCCCTAACAGCAGATGCTACTTAGCTCTCTGCTTGGAACTCTGTTTCCCCATTAACACCTTACAACCATTCAGGTCTCAAGTCAGAAACTACCCCTTCTGGCAAAGAGGCCTTTCCTGATCACTCTGTTTAAGGAAGTCACCTCACTTCCCTTCCACAGTCAATCTCTATTATATGGCCTGCTTTATTGCCCCTCCTGAAAATCAATAACTGGTATCATTTTGTATTTTTCTTGCTAATTTTGTGGCCCCCACCCCATTAGAGTAATTCTGTATGTTTTGTCCATTGGTACTTAGAATAATGCCTACCATATGTTATTTTTGTGACGAACAAATAATAAATAAATTAATGAATTAATGTATCTGTGAGCAGTGAGGTACAATGCTGTTGCTTCTGGTTTTATCATTCAATTTTTTAAATTAAAAAATTTGTCTTCTTAAATCTGATTCATTTTTGAATCTAGTTTAATTTTATTGAAGGCTAATTTGCATTTGACAACTTGGTCCTGATGGAGTGTGGGTGTGCTCTAAAACTGACCTAATTTACTAATGGTACTCAAAATCAGTAAGTCCTAGACCTTGCTTACTCCTGTTAACACCCTTTCCTTTCTCCTTTGTAACTTATTTCTCACACATATCTTTTGAGTATTCCCTCGGTCAGTAGGCAGTAGCCAAGAGGGTCTGGAAATACTACCCTTCAGGCCATTCCTAATGTTCCACTACCCAGAGACAAATGGAACCTTATGTGCTAGACAAGAATATCTCATTGCAACCCCATCAGCAACTGTACTTCCTGTGTGATCCAGTTATGGGTTCGGGTAGGTGTGGGCTGCAGTGCTAACACTGATGTCTCAGCTGGTGGACTGGGAAGGTTGCTATCGCCACTGCCTTCTAACCCACCCCAGATTGCTAAGTGTTTGCTCTGCGTGCTTGCCTCCAATTGCAAATCCCTTTGTTTCACATGACAGGTTGACAGCTGGCATTGCTGACAACTCACAGGCCCTCATTCCACCCCAGTTCCTCAGTTCAGATCCCTTCAATAGTGGGGCTGGCCAAGATTCAGCTTGAGTTTACTCCCATCCTTTTTACATAAATGTTTTTCTCCTTCTGCATGGAGCCAATTCTCCTTCCGTGAGTTAGTGTTTCTCAACTTCACCTAATTTGGTGCTAGCTGAGCCTTTCCTTCAAAGCTTCATCTCTTCATAAGAGTTCCCAGCATATTTTCCTGCTTATGCATTATTCCAGCTGCAAATTCATCCAGCCATCTCTATAGAAACACATGTTCATAAAAATCAAAAGCACAGAGATGCCAAATAGGGAATACATTAAAAGGATTTAAACTCACAGCTTATTTTCAGAAGGTGGACCTTAATAGAATGTTAAGCTTCCATGGGGTATGTATTCAAATAACTGGAGTAAAACCAAATATTGTACAGAAATTTAATGTAAAGAATACCAACCATCAAATTAAGTCCTTGAATAATAAGAGCTGCATGCTATAATACTCTGTAGTGACATGATTAAATTATGGCCATTCAATCTGTTTTTTTTGACACCAACATGAGAATAGGGTTTTCCTGCACAACAGAAAACGGAATAATTTATTTTGATCCTTAATAGGATATACCAGTACTTATCTTCACGGATCTGTATTAAATATTAACTAATTATGAAAGAGAGGGAAGACCCTTAGCCAGATTGGCATTAAAGTAGCAGGGCTCTGATGGCATATTGTACCAAAAGTTAAGACAGTCACCTTATTTTTCGAAGAACCCACTTAGAGAAAGACCAAGAAGGTAGTCTTTAGAGTCCTAGTCAGGGAACACACTTGTTTCTGACACTTTATGCCCATGAGAACATCTTTACATGGATATTTCATGATAACAAGCATAATCATTAAATAAATGCATGTATCATACTGAATTATTATGGAGATATAAATATATATCAATATGAAATATAGAATATATTTACATAGAAATATATAAATAATATAAATATATAAAAATTTGTATAAAAATATAATAATATATAATAATATTATGATATATAAATATTTTAAATATTTATAAAATATTTAAACCAAATCAAATATATACACATATATTTAAAAATATAAAGAAATTTATTTGTCTAGATTCCTTAAATTGGGACACTTTTAGAATCAATAAACCTTTAAGACTTTAAGACTTTCAAAATGTTAAAATGTTTGCTCATTTTTCCACTATGGGCTCTCTCTAAGGAATCAAATACAGTTTTACTTGCTGCTTTATTCCTACTGATGGTTTGTGGTTTAATTTTCTTTAAGAGGGAGATGTGAGGGGCACCTGGGTGGCTCAGTGGGTTAAGCCTCTGCCCTCGGCTCGGGTCATGATCTCAGGGTCCTGGAGTCGAGCCCCACATCGGGCTCTCTGCTCAGCAGGGAGCCTTCTTCCTCCCCTTTCTCTGTCTGCCTCTCTGCCTACCTGTAACCTTTGTCTGTCAAATAAATGAATAAAATCTTTAAAAAAAAAAAAAGAAGGAGATGTGAAAATAATGTGAATCAATAACATACTGGATTGGGGGCAGTTAAAATTTCTTTTTTAAAAGATTTTATTTATTTATTTGAGAGACAGACAGAGAGAGAGAGAGAGAGAGAGAGAAGCAGACTCTCCACTGAGTGGAGGGCCCAACGTGGGGCTCTATCCCAGGACTTTGGGATCATGACCTGAGTTGAAGGCAGATGCTTTATCAACTGAGCCACCCAGGTGTCCCAGGGCAGTTGCATGTTTGACCTTAGATTCCACTGTAATTTTAAATAATTTTAAATTATTTAATGTAATTTTAAATAATTGGGTCAAGAGGCCTGATGTGTATTATTACAATAATACACATCAAGGAGCATATAGTTTGATATAGATCAGGAAATTTGATCTCTTGTGCCTATGACTAGGAAGTTATTTATGAGGAATATGGTAAAGGAAAAGTCTTCATGCGCCTAAGTGACCTTCTCCAATAGCCAGCCCTGGGACCTGTGATGCTGTCACTGGAGATGCTTGCTTCCTCTGGGTGCTGATTCCATAGGGTCTGGTAGCACCATGAGATGAAATGGTGCCAGGGTCTAACCTGGAGCCGCAGGTGTCCATAGTAAGGAACTCAGAAGTCTCAGTTTATATTTTCTTCAGTTCTTTGTAATATCTAACACCATGCTAAGTGCAGGGTATACTTAATGCTGAAAAAAAGAATGCCATTGTGAAACTCGTCACAATCTTTATAATTCTAAAGACACTAAGAGGGTAGCTGTGGTTTAAAAAGGAAATTATTTTCACAAGTTGTGAGAAAGAACAAAAGGGCTCTCTATATTAGACCAAGTTCATTCATTCATTGATTTATCAAGCATTTTGTTGAGCACATGAAATGTGTTCCCAGATGGCATGTACGCAAATACAGAATTGCCATATAAGGATGGAAGGTGTTGTCCTAGCTACAGGGTTGTGAAGGGTTGATACTCTGGTAGTACATCCAGGAAAGCTGGCTTTGGTCGTTAGACATTAAAATGGTTCTTTACTGGTTCATGGTCACTGTTTCAGGTTCCCCAAGTGCCCCTTCACTGCCCTGGATTCCCAGATCCCTTCTTAGGATCCTAAGGGCCTCACCTTCATCCAGCAGTTCAGATTTGACAGCACAATTGACAATCTCTCCGACAGCCCCCTGCTCCCCACCACCTCCACCCTAGCACTACTGCCACTGTGTATATTGATTGTTTGGTGTCAGATTATTCTTAATGATTTTAAATGTTACCCCTGCATTCCTGGTGGGAGAGCTTCCATTATTCTCTAACGTCTTTACTCAAGCTTCCCTTATTCCTTAGAAACGATCTGAGGGGGCTGAGCCTATCCTGGAACTCTCAGATTAAAACCCCCCAGGAGGAATCTGAAGGCAGGTTAGGAACTAGAGGAACATAGTCTGAAAGTGTGACCTACTGTTTGGAAAAGAACTCACCAGTTAAACAACGAGACTCTTGTCAAAGCTAAGGAAGAAACTCTAAGCCCGGTGGGTCTCCTTCTTGGTTGTACATTGGAGTCACCTGCTCATAAGGAAGAAGGCAAAAACCAAAAATGATATCAGAGTCTTACTCCAGAGATTTTAAATCAAGTGGTCTGGGGCATGTCCTGGACACTGGACTTATTGTTGTTGTTAATGCTACCCAGGAAATTTTAATGTGTAGTCAAAGTTTAGAACCATTGCTTTAAACAAAGAATAAAACAAGTCAGGACATCTAACCTTGGAAACAAGTATAAAAAGCTTGCAAAAAGAAAAACATAAAAATATAGTGATAAGGGGGGTGTGCATATGAGAGAGAGAGAATAACTAAATAAAAAAGGACATGGTATAAATGGCCTCATAGCTAGACTTCCTTAGTATTTCCTATATTCTAGAAACTATATTATTATTTTTAGTTTTCTTTAATAACATGTCTCTGGGTGATTGACAGATTTGACAATTCTGATCACAAAGACCCTTGGCTGATAATATTTCAAGACTTTAACAGTATTATAAAAACAGCTCAACTCACTAATTGGCTCTTCCTTCTCTCCTTGCTGTGTCCCCTAATTCCCTACTGCAGGCCCGAGTGTTACCTGTCACCTTAAAGAGCCCACTTCCAGTTGAAGCTGTGACATTAGCACTACTTTCTGGAGTGCTTTGGTTTTAGATTTGGTAAGAACTAGCTCCAAGAGCTAGGCCCTGGGGCTAGCCTCAGCTGGTGTATAGCTCCTAACTTGTTGCAGTTTTAATAAGTGCTCATCTGCTAAATGTTGGCCCACTCCTTAGAACTGGACTTCTGTCTAGAATCTGACCTGTGGTGTCCATGCCCTCTAACCAAAGACCACCAGGAACATACCCATAATCAAACAAGTTGGGTTTATTACTTGCGTTGGTGAGGGAGAACACACACCAGAGGAAACCATCAATAGCAGGTGTAAGAAAGACCCACTTACAGGATTTGGCCTTTGGTTGAGTGATGTGAGGGATGGTATAAGAAAGCAGGAGTTCACTCTATATTGGATGTTCTCAGAAAGCAGGGACACTGATTGGCAGTCAATAATTCTTATCTGTAGAGAGAGCAGACTAGGAAAGAAGTAGCAGTCACTCATTTGTGCCAAAAGATGGAGGGTTTTGTATTATAGGGGTGATATCGTGACCTTAATTTTTTATCTCTGCTTAGAAAAAAATTATGAAGTAATCCTGTTTGTCTTACTATATTATGGTCTCTGAGTAACCTTGTCTGATACTGGTATGCCCAAGATTGTTTATATCCAATAGGAGAATAACATGTCCTAGTCACTTATGTAAGGCCACCTTCTGGATATTAAGGGCTATTTTTTTCCCTTTTTTCCCCCACAATAGTCTGCATGGTAATACTACCATGTTCTTTCTAAAGCTAGAACACTGCCACAGCTCAGGTATGTTGGGGCTAATGCAGTGTCCATTTTTCAGCATTCCTTTTTATTGAAAATGGCAGTGGTAGTGCTGTCTCTCTACCACAGGTTAGGAGGCTGCTACATGGGATAATGTTCCAAAATGGACTTCATATCACAGCCTGCCATCTTGATTCTTCTTTGTCAAATATCTTCCCCAATAACTGAACTGGGCCCACTGGTATTATCTCTTGCTTCCATCAAACCCATTCTGACAACTCACTGGACAGGGCAGTGATTCTGCTACCCAGACTCTGTACCTGGGGTAGAAGCACACAGATCATGGGGTTACCAGAATTTCTTTCTTTTTCTTCTTCTAGTAGTGCGATGGTCTCCTCCTGCATATCTCCCATCCAAACAAGTCTGTGTGGGAAGAAAATATTTATGCTGAGTCAAAATTTATCTCTTTGAAATTCGCTCCCAACATTGTCCTGTTTTTGTCTGACAGTCCTTCCACTTTGTTATTGATTACATGTTTGGTGGATGGATAAAGTATCTGCCAACTATTAGAACTCAGTAATATGGGGCCTCTTCCTTTATTTAGGAAGTTTGGAATATTAAGAACTAACACAGACTATATAAGAAGAGGCTGGGGAAGAGGTATGGAGCAGATATGAAAGAAACAAGGCAATTAAGAACATACAGTTCCAGGGAAGCTGGATGGCTCAGTCCGTTAAGTGTCCGACTCTCAATTTTGGCTCAGGTCATGATCTCAGAGTTGTGAAGTTGAGCCCATGTCAGGCTCCGAGCTCAGCAGGGAGTCTGCTTAAGATTCTCTCTCTCCCTTTCGTTTCCCTGCTCCCTGCTTGTGCACACTCTTTCTCTCTCTCAAATAAATAAATCTTAAAAAAATAAGAAAATACAGTTCATGGTGGATAAATTTTCAGAGAAGAATGACAAATGAAAGAGAATTGTAGGGTTTTATAGTTCCCTTATCATTCTAAGTTACTTTCCTGCCCAAAGAAATGTTTCCTCTGACTCTTTGCTATAATCACACAGTTCCCCAGAATGTTGATGGTCACATCATAAGGGATAGAAATTGTAAAACCATAATAAAGAGAATGTAAAAAAAAAATTAGGAAGAAATTAAGGCGATATTAGAATGTTTGCTACAAAAAGAAAAGATGCCCATGTTTTTCCATTGTTATAGAAATAAACTCTGAAATGCAAGGAAAAGGTCAGATGAGTTGGTCAAGGTCACCTGGGACTTCAGAGCAGGATGGGGGAGTGGATTATGTTTGCTCTATCCACCAGACCGTGATGTCCCTCAGTAGCAGCCTACTGCAGGCTAAACTCAACCTATAGCGTAGCTAGCACTGTGCTTACCGCAGAGACTTGAAGAGATTAGTAGAATCACGATTTCAGGAGAAAGACTTATAGCTGTACTTGATGAATCTGAGTAGTTGTTTTTCTGAGTATCTTTACAAATATGTTTAGTATGGAGAAACAGAATTTAGCCTTGATAGCCACCTCATAAATGTTGACTGAATGCTTTGTTAGTGACACGTCTGGCTAGAAAGGAAATGGTATATTTATGAACTTCCATGAAAAAATAAAAGTCTCTGCAAGATTCACATTCAGGTTACAGCGTGGTACAGGTGATCTTATAGGTTATTCAAGGGAACTGTCTTGGGAAACGGCTCCTGCAGTGATCCTGAGAATTACGTATATAAAGTCAAATTGGAAGGGTAGAGTATTCTGTCTTTCCATTGATGAAGTCATTTTACTTTTTAGGAGAGTATCCAATATGCACTAAAATAGTTTAGCACCTGCTTATTTCCTTGAAAAACTATTGCCATAGTACAGTACAGCAGAACAGTACTGTTCAATAATTGGATTCAAAGCCAGAGACACGAGTGTGCACGTACACACACACACACACACACACACACACACAGGTTTACAATGCTTTCTCAATTATTATATTTATAGAAGTCTGAAAAAGGCTAAAGGTAACTTCTGTTATAAGGTAAAAGACTGGGCTCTACGTGTTAAGGTTGTATCTCGTACCAAGTCTAGCATACTACAAGGTTGAGCTCTGAGTACAACTGAGTCACATTACCTTCCACTCTAATTATCAGGACCTTAAGGATACATTTGATCTACTCCAGGCCTTTCTTTTACTTTTTGTCAGATTATATTCTGTCTGCCTTGAAATGATGACGAGATTCTTTATGAGACCATTGGATTAAACCAAATCAGAAGCTTTTGGTTGCAAGTAGATGGATATTTGGGGCCAGGAAGAAATAAATGGCAGCAAGAATGACTTGTTTTCTCAGTAAACATAGCTTAGGGATGTGTTTTCCTGGTAAAGCACTCTCCATGTCCTCTAGTTAGTCATCAGAACTTCTACTTCTTCAAGTAGGCTAATGGACCACTGGCCAGAATATTCCTAAGATACACCCCCACCCCACGATGCCCAGCTTTCTTTTATTGCTTTCTCATGCTCTCTTAGGACAACTATAAGAGTAGAGAATCAAATTTATCGATGTCCTGTAACATTTCTAACTAAGGTGTGGACATGGAGTTTCAATGAGTAATTTAGTGGCTCATTTCTATAAATTCCATATGTGTGACTAATGCATTCTTGAGACACACCTAGGACAAAGCCACCCTCATCAGGGATATGATTTATGCTTTGTTTGCAAACATGGACCTTATTGTGGCCTGCAGCTCCCCACTGGTTCTCTCCCCTAATTGTCAAACCTCTTCCAAAACAAGTTTGCCATGTTAAGAGGGCCATCTTCCCTCATCTCAGCAGCTGCTATCCTGCAGAGCCTCTATTCTCAACCAGCTGGTTCCAACTGGTTTTGACTGTGGCAGAAATGTTGTTGACATAGCAGATGGTCTTGATATTTCTGAAAACCAGCAACATGTTTGCCATTTCCATCTCCACGCTCTTGGCTACTGTTTCTTCTTCGAGTGGTTTGGGTCATTTTTAGCAAACCTGTATATTCTGATGATTTTTTCTTAAATATCAGATTAAGAGCAATGTAATACATAAATACTATTGCAGGATATATAGAGAGGAAGAATTTTGGGGTTCTTCTACACACATAAAATAAACCCTTAAGCTAAGATAAATTTTGTTTGGCATGAGGGATTCTTAGATGAATTAGACTGAGCAAATAGTGAGTAGATTTTGAATATTTTAGGTATGAAGTATCAAAGAGTGTGATGTGGCTAATGGGTTGTACTAGAAGAAATAGTCTAATATTTATGGTGTTTGAAGCCTCTTTTAAGAGGAATATACCATTGAGTCATGTTTCTCGTTACTGAACTTAAGAGGACTAGAGAGAAGGGCGAGTATAATTGGGTTAGAGAATATTCCCTAGCAGCGATTCCAGAGCCACAGCAAAATGAAGGTGCCATAACAGCTTGAGGATCTGGGACCCAATCCAACCATTCTGAAAAATTAAAGCAGACTGATTTGTTCTTTCTTGTTTGCCCCATGCAGGCAGGCAATGTGCACAGCCTCTTAACTCACTAAATAATGGTATAAAAACCTCTGCTTCTCTTGAGCTGTGTAAGTACAATTTTGGAAAATGCTCATTCTCCCGGAAAGGACTGCACAGATGGGAAGGAGACATGAGTAATGGTGGCCCCACAAGGTTCAGCCAGCCTCTTGTGAGTCAGCATGCTTCTCCAAGTCTGTAGGACTCACCGACTGAGAGTGTGCTTTGGGTTGGTTGACAAAGGTCAACCAGGTGAGGACCCTGCCTTCTAAATGTCACAGTTAAGACACAGTTTACCAGGTACAAGTCTTTCCTTCCCAAGGTAGTAGTAATGATCAGAACAACAGTGAATTTTAGCTAATTGATTCCTCCAAATGCCAAAAGCAGCATTCTAAGGACGAGGACATAGAACCGTGGAAGGAGGGAGTAAGTAAAAAGGGTGGGAGGCATTTGTGTAGGTGAACATCGTATGTCCCAGGTAGGGCAAGTTGAAAACCAATTTAAGTGTGTGCGGTATGTAGGGGGTGAGGAGGAGTGGGATGAGAAGACATACACATTGCACCGTAGAGCAACAGGACCAGCTCTGTGGGTCATTATGAGAACCTGGGGGTAGAGGAGCCCCGGGTATATGATTTAATTTTCAATCCTTCCTGCCCTGCTGATAATGTTAGTAGGGTCTCCTGATTGAATTAAAGGGTTTACTCATAATGAAAAGCAGCTCACTAAGCAGAGACTATTCTTTGATGGTAACCCTACCATCAACTCTAGTTTCCCAAGCACAGTAGAGCAATCAGTAGAGAGAATTTAGATAATATGAAAAGTATTTAACAACTAGATGGAATGCCTAATAAGCAATCAGAATAAACACAGTCATAGACTAGCAAATTTGCCAGATCATGGGGGCTCAAGGGAGCCAGAGATGGTGGGGGAGGGAGTTCTAGAATAATTCTAAGGGCACCCGAGGATTTTAGTACTTTAATAGCCAGATGTACCATCCAAATATAAGTCCTGAAGACAATCAAAACTCCTCTAAGTCATGTACTGAAATAGATTTGTCTAACAGGTTAAGGGTCCATTTCAGAAGCAGTAATAAAGTTTATAGAGCCAAGAGCCCACATCTGAGACCCTTCTTACTGTGAAATGTCCATACTCTTTATCAAACTACAACTGTTAACCAAATAATAATAATAATAATAATAATAATATTAAAATGGTTCTCCCATGTCTTTTCTCTTTGATAGTAGATAGGAACTTCAAGGGAAAAGCATAAAGATTCAGCAAAATGTTTAAAATCCCATCACATTATGGGGCACTTGGGTGGCTCACTTGGCTAAACATCTGACTCTTGGTTTCAGCTCAGGTCATGATCTTGCGGTCCTGAGATTGAGCTCCACATCAGGCTCCATGCTCAGTGTGGAGTCTGCTTCAGATTCTCTTTCTCTCTCAAATGAATGAATAAACAAAAAATCATTAAATACAGATTACAGTAAACACAAGGATCATTAAAATACAAGTTAAGTTGATCTGGCCCTTCTGGATTAGCTTTTAAATTCTTTCAGTGCTCACCAGTAAATACATATTCAGAACAGATGTTGAGCCCATCGGGGATGCAATAATGGCCTGTGATCCAGGTTATTACTGTGACTATAGAGCCCTTCACACATCTGAGAGTAGAGATAATTTCCTGAGTTTGTCTGAGTTCCAAAGCATTTTGGAAACATTTGGTAAACATGTGCAAATACACTATATGTGTAATTGTCCTTGAAAACAGGTATCTAATTATCTGTTTAGTGACTATGTAATTTGGGCCTTTTTCCTCAAGAAACTGGAGGTGGTCCACATTTTAGGAAACTGTACTTCACACAAATGCATGGAATATAGCTCAAGTTATAGACTATGGGTCTTGAATATTTATTACTCTTCTCTAATAGAAAAATGCACTTATCCATCCCTTTTCTTACTACTTACTACAAATATTCCTTTTTTCTTTTTTAGGCAAAGAGTCATCTCAGTGATCTTATAAAAAATGACTTTTATATTATTTTAAAAATTGCTTTATATCATATCTCAGAAAAAAAGATCTCATGTATCTTTTCATAAAGACATTTTCTTTGTATTTAAAATAAAATGTTTGATAAAGTATGTCATATATGGAAAAATATGTATAGAAAGGTTGGGTCAAGCTCAAAATAACATTGTCATAAATCATACCCATTAGAAGAGGATTCCAATATTAGCAAAAGTTGTTTTCCAGGCTTTCTGTGGTTTTATTTAACAGACGTTCCACCTGAGTTCTAAATTTATTTCTCAAAGCAGTTAAGCTTCCAGGAGAGACATAATACTGCGAGGTAAGAGTTTATAAGGCAAGGCACAGAGGTACCCCTCACAGATCATAGTGAATGCAGTCCCATCCCCCATCCACCAGTTAGTAATCTACTAGGATTCCAGATGAGATGAAGGAAATATGGGATTAAGGTGATTCTTTCAATATCATAATGATTAATCAACAGACAAGTCCGAAAATAGGGTTTTAAAAATTTGTCATTCATGACCTCTATTTTTAACCTACTTGGGTATTACATATATCCATTTACAACCTCCCGCCACCACCCTTATATTTACTAACAGCTCTTAGACTTTGTCTTGCAGCAGTGTAAGACATTATATTTGCTCTACCTCTGCTTATTCCTTGCTCTTTTCAAGGCAGAGTCCAGGCTTTGAAATTCCTTGCTGCGTGGATGTTAGCCTGGCAAAAAATATAAGCAACCTTAAATCCAAGGCTTCTTTTTTGTTTCATATACAAGCCTCAGCTCTTTAGAGGAGTTTGTGAGCAATGGAGAGAGCTTTTCAAAGCAGGGAAAAAGCTAAGTCACGATGGGCAGGGGAGAGAGGACCACAGGCTGCTTGGGTTGTGGTCTTGAGCTATCAGGCAGAAAATGAGGAGTCCTCAGAAGGAATGGCTCCGTTTTCCCTGGATTCACCTAAACCCTCATGCCCTAAATGTGATGGAGGGGACAGGTTACAGGACAGAAGGAGAACATAAGTGTTCTCAGAAATCTAATGAAAATAGAAGGGTTTTTAAATGACCTTTCCCAAAACTGTAACTTTGTTTTATCCTAACCAATGCCTTCTCCATATGTGTGTGTGTGTGTGTGTGTGTGTATGTGGGCTTGCATGCACACATAGGGGTGGAAAGGTTGGAGGATGGGGCTAACCATATGTGGGAATTCCAATAGTATGGGTAACAATTGAAAGAAGTTGATTTAGGGAAATAAAAATGTGGCATTTCTCCTACTTAGTGTAGACTAAATTAAACTCTATCCCAGAGGACATTTGAGGATTTTACATAAAGAACCAAATCTTTGAACTTAAATATAAATGGAACATATCTGTTTTCCAAGAAGATAAATACATCATACTTATTATGTTTATCTCCCACAGTTACTTCATGTCAAATTGTGCACATGATACACGTTACCTACCCTGCCAAATGGGGTCATTTACTGTCTTTACACCATCATCCTCTAGAGAGGTGCGGTGAATGTTACTTTTTGCTAGAACTCAGAATGCCCTGATTCACTTCACATATGTTTGCAATGCAACACAAATGTATTGTTTATCATACACTGTGTCTGCTAGACACTGAACAATGACCTAGGTTTGGAATGTAAAGATAAAGGCATACTACCCAGCTCCCAAGGCACTCGGAGTTCCTGTGCTGACAATCTACTTTACTTCCAAATTTCTTACCCTCTGAGGGAACCCTTGTATTTAACAGAGATCAGCCAACCAACAATGCTCCACTTGTGGATATTTTGCCAAGGAATCTTCATCAGTCCCATTCCTCTGAAAGACAAATTTGTACCTAGAGCAGATAATGCTTCCCATTCCCCATCATGACTTAGGATGCATATGGCAGGAGTGAGGATTATGAACATATGATAGAAATAAGACTATATTTCACCAAAATATCAGTGAATCTTTATATTTCAACATGGTCTTACAGATCTCCACATAATGTGATTTCAAGTAAATTTACATTATATTGATTGGCCAACTCCCTAAATACTTGCTACACTGATATCTTTATCAAATATATCTTCATTGTCTTAGATGGGATTATCACCATCTACCAATAAATTCTGCTCTTCTTTTAGTCATTCAACAATCTGTGTAACACAACTGAAGTGCCAGGAATTGGATCAGGGAATAACCATTGACGGTTAGGCTACCCTTGCTACTTTGGTTAAGCTCCATATATTTTCTTGATTATATCAGCATTTTCTCAGCTTCTTTTATTTGAGGAAATATATCTATATATCTATATATCTCTCTCTATATATGTTTCTTTCTCTCTCTCTCTCTCTCGCTCTACACACACACACACACATATATAGGAGACGATACTGAGTTAAAAAAAATTCAGCAGTGTAGAAAGCGAGGTCAATTTTGGAGATATTTTGTAAGTGGTACTCTAAATCAGACTTTTGTCCTATAGACTTTTTTTCTTTTTCTTTATGCCTCCCTCTTTATACAGTACTTATTTCCTCTGGCTCAAGCTGTCTGGAGCAGAAAGAACGACTCAGAGATTAAGCATCAGTGTTATTCTAAAAGCAATCATCTGCAAAATTTAGATTCTCTCTACAATGACTGCCTTGAAAAATGAAAAATTCAGTCATACAATTGGCTTTTTTAAGTCTTGAGAATATCAAGCAGTTTATTTGACTGACTTTTGCTAGAGTGACTGTTTAGTCATTTGTGAGATGATGTGCCGCTTAGGTAATACAGTCTGCTAAGTTGTTTCCAAAGAATTTGGGACTCCGTGCTTTTTTGCACTCTAATTATCAGCACAGCTTCTAGATCATCCACTTAACTACCCAAACAACTTCTAGGGCACAGATTTAAGATAACTGGTTCTAACAAGTCACTTTCTCTCCTTTACTCCATAGGTTTTCTCCTTTCAGTCCCAATCCGAGGGCAGAATATTTTCCTTTCACTCTCTAATACGTTTGTTCACCTACAATCACTGTTCAAAGGTGACCTGGAAATTATTCACAGGAAGAATTTATGATGCAGTGTATGAGACTATGGTTCCATGCCTTGCATGGTTACTATAGCTCACATATCAGTCAGAGTGGTAATCAATAACTGGTCGTAGAGTAAATGAATAAAGGAATAATGGAATGACTGTAACCAAAAATCAATGGGTAAAAATGAGTATAGGTGTTGCTAAGTAATAAGATACCATAAGAATAACTTAGATAATTTTACCAGATTGCATTTTTTTTTCCAAGAAAGAAATATTTTCAGTTCTGATATTACCCAACTTAGGATATCCTCTTATTTAACCAGTGTCCAGGAGGGAATCAACATACTCAAGTGCATCATTGGAAGAGTTTAATGGAGGGAGTGCTTATAGTGATGTGGGCAAGAGTATGTGTAGGAACATGACAAAGGATAGTATAGTACCTTGGAGCCAGTCAAAGCAGGAATTCTGGGGGACTCCGTGGAAGGCAGTTTGCTACTGAAATGTAGAGAGAGTAACTGGGTGGAAACATTCACTCAATAGAAATTGTAGCTTTTTAAAAAATATTTTATTTATTTATTTGACAGAGAGAGAGGGATCACAAGTAGGTAGAGAAGCAGGCAGAGAGAGAGGAGGAAGCAGGCTCCCCGCTGAGCAGAGAGCCCGATGTGGGACTCGATCCCAGGACCCTGAGATTATGACCTGAGCTGAAGGCAGAGGCTTAACCCACTGAGCCACCCAGGCGCCCCGAAATTGTGGCTTTATGTAGAGGGTCAGCGCTTACTTGTGATGACTTTTATTTTTAACCACAAGCATAATTAATTAATCAATTAATTAATTGTTATGTTAGTCACCATAAAATACATCATTAGTTTTTGATGCAGTGTTCCAGGATTCATTGTTTACATACAACACCCAGTGCTCCATGCAATATGTGCCCTCCTTCATACCCACCCCTAGGCTCACCCATCGCTCCACTCCTCTCCCCTCTATAACCCTCAGTTTGTTTCTCAGAGTTCCTCATGGTTCATCTCCCCTTCCAATCCCCCCCCTTCATTTTTCCTTTCCTTCTCCTAGTGTCCTCCATGTTATTCCTTATGTTCCACAAGTAAGTGAAACCATAGGATAATTGACTTTCTCCACTTGACTTATTTCACTCAGCATAATCTCCTCCAGCCCCAACCATGCTGATCCAAAAGTTGAGTGATCATCCTTTCTGATGTGCCACATCTTCTTTATCCATCCGTCTATTGAAGGGCATCTCAGCTCTTTCCACAGTTCGGCTATTGTGGACATTGCTGCTATGTGGACATTGGGGGGCATATGGCCTTTCTTCCCACTATATCTGTATCTTGGGGTAAATACCCAGTCGTGCAATCGCAGGGTCATAGGGTAGCTCTATTTTTAATTTTTAATTTTCTGAGGAATCTCCACACTGTTTTCCAAAGTGGATGCACCAGTTGCATTTCCACTAATAGTCTAAGAGGGTTTCCCTTTCTCCACATCCTCTCCAACATTTGTTGTTTCCTGCATTGTTAATCTTTGCCATTCTAACTGGTGTAAGGTGTTATCTCAATGTGGTTTTGATTTGAATTTCTCTGATGGTCACTGATGGTGACTTAGCAGAGAGGCTGCTACTGGAATAAAAGTGCTTGTTTTGTTTTCCATTAATCTTTCTATTTCTTGGTGCATGTCTTCCATTGGTTGGACTGAAAACAGGAAGACAAGGAAACATTTGGCATCTGGGCTCAGAGCAGGGTGGAGAAGAGTGGAGAGTGACTCTGGAGGGACAGACAAAACTAACCAGATGCCTTTTTTATTAGCTGAAGTGACGAATTGGTGGTCTACGAACTATTGACACTTCCTTCATATCTATATATGCAGGATAATCAGAAGTAAGAAAAACACATGTGTCAACAATGAGGGTCCAACAAAAAGAAAAAAAAAGTATTGCAACAGAAAAGAAAAACAGAACTTCAATCTATTTTAGATTCCCAATGGTGTAATTTGTAGAAAATCAAAGTGAAACAGCATTAATGTCCCTCAAATTTGTTTGATAAAAGGGCTAAAAATTGTCCACATAATTTTTTTTTTTTTTTGCTATTTATATTAGAAAAAAGTCTTCAGGGATGCCTGGGTGGCTCAGTGGAGTAAGCCTCTGCTTTCACCTCAGGTCATGTTCTCAGGGTCCTGGGATCAAACCCCACATCAGGCTCTCTGATCAGCAGGGATCCTGTTCTCCACCCCCTGCCTCTTTGCCTACTTGTGATCTCTGGTCTGTCAAATAAATATATAAAATCTTTATTAAAAACGTCTTCAATTCTGTCTTTAAAAAATGCGTTGGGTTCTCTAAAAATGGAATCTGTACAGGGATACTTTAAATGAATGCTTTCAGGAGACATCTTCAAGCATATGAAGGAAGCAGGAAAGTGCAGAGGAGGAAGCTAAACAGAGGTGTGGTTATTGCTCCCTAGTTATCAGCTGGTTCCACAGGGATCTCTGAAGTGTACCGCATCTCTGAATGGTACCGCAAGACCGTCCTGCAGGGAGGTTAGGCATAGAATGGGTCATTAGGTGCAGTCTACTCTGGTGGTGATGGATGCATTCCTTCCAGGCATCTCCAGGCAAAAGGGCTCTCCTTGGTTGATGGCAAATTTCCCAAAGAGGGTACATCTGTGAACCACTAGAAAGCAGCACTAGAAATTGGGGCATGGGTGCATTGGCCTAATAAAGGAGATATGGGTGGGTCACATCTGTTAGAAACATGTAAGCTGGTAGGCAGAATTCTCCTTACCCACAAATATCCCCAAATTCTAACTTCAGGGTCTGAGTATGTCTCTTATACTGTAGAACCCAGTAAATCAGCTCATCTCTGACTAAATGTCAACCAGGAATAGTTATTTCTCACATTATTTGTTGTCATTGTGATTGTTGTGCTGTTTTGGGTTAAACCTGAATAGCTGTGGCTTTGAACCTTATGGCGGTCCCTCAGATAACAGAAGTCAGAAACTCATCCCCATTACAATTACAATCGTAGCTCTAACTTAAACCCAAATCAAGAGTCTCGCAAAACTTTTGCATCTAGTGTAAAACAAAAAGTTAAATAGGAATGTAGACACTTGTTATTATTAGGTCATCATTATACATTTTGACAGCAGGTGGAGAAGAACTTTCCAATCACAAGTTATAACCTTGAGGAAATGGACAGATATCAGGCTATCTTAGCTGGAATGTCTGCAGCCAATGATTCTTCTATTCATAACTTTTTAAACTGTGGCACTTTAATACATGGTTCTGCTAATTTATTTTTTTCCAGCATCATTTGTACAAAGTCTCCTAAAATCCATCACAGTTGAGAACAGAGTCTAGACAGTTATTATGATACAATCAAAAGGAAAGCTGGCAAATAAAAAAAGGGAAAGTGAATAGGAGCGCTGATTAAAATAACAGTGCAGTTTATATGAGATTCCTTTTAAATTTGTATTTTCCAAATTTCATCTTTTGGAAGACTGAAATCACACTAAAGTATTGTAGTCCTGTGGAAGAAAGATTTACATTTATTTCTCCATAGAAGGGGTTCTGCGTCCTAATTAAATAAATATTATGGAAGTGCATTTGCATAGCTTTCCTATCAGTGAAGAAAGAACATGCTCTATTTTCCTAAAGCCATACACTTTATGTCTCTGGTGAAGAAAGGCAAGTCAGCCATTGCTGAATAAATGGTTTTATCAAATATATGTCTGATTTGAGGAAGTTAACTTTTTTTATGGGAACTAAAAAATGTGAAATTCACATAGTCCAGTCCCTAAACACAATCTTTCCCTTTAGGTTTCCAGAAGAACCCCTACTTGAGTTTTAGAGCTATTTGCTGTTGTCTTTTGCCACTGAGTACATGGATGGATAACTTCTCCGTGTGCAGTTAAATGAATATGAAGAAACACGTTCATGCTATAAAGGGATATGGAAGAGCTAACGCATAAATGATAACATCTGTGCAAGGTGTGAAGAAAGGGAGGAGGTAGAACATGCACATTAGTCACACACTGTCAACACAGAAGTCCAAGTTTCAGGCAGATAAGCTGAATGAGACAATGATTTCCAGAACGCAAACTCATCCCTCTAGGGCAGGAGGGATAGAAAAGATGTGTAATCGGTCAGATGCATTCATGTGGCATGGAAAAGCACAAGCAGCTGACGCCGTAAAAAACCAAAAAAACGAAACCAACCCAGCATGAATGAAAGACTAATGAAAACTTTCCAGTCTGAGATTTGAATGTCTCAGTTTGCTAAGACAGAATTTCATTAAGTCTGAAGTGTCCTAATGGAGATTGCCTTTTCTTCACAGGGATCATGGTTCTGTTCTTTCTTGGTCCCTGCCTTACATCCCCCTGTTGTAAGACATTGGCAGATGAGTTTTGTAGCAATCCTTTTCCGGGAGGGGCATTCAGTCCTTCATATGGCAAAGTCACAGTTTGGCAGGTGTGAATAGATTTAATTTCACTAAAAGCCTGCAGCAGAGGTTGTCTTCTCATATTCAACACAGAGGATGCCCGTTGGAATTAATGTAACTTTCACATCCTCTTCAATTTGGCTCTAAAGTGTCTCTTTCAATGACCATAATTCTCGGAATGATAACTTTTCCAGATGGGCCATTTAAAGCATTTTCACCATTTCAGATTAATGTTGAGAAAGTTTTTCATCAAGTCTTTATTCTTGATGTTAAGCTTCTTATTTTTAGGGTCAACTTGAGCATAGAGCGCTGCAAATGTTTGGACCTCAAATTCCAAGCGAAGGATTAAGCCAGAGGTAGAAGCCTCCATTTGTCTTATTTCTGTATCTCCGACTACCTCTCCTCCTCCTCAACCCCACCCAACTTTCCACCACTTCCATGGCCCAACTCAACTCCTATTTCTCCCTTTAAACCTTCCCTGGACCCAGGGTGCTTGGGTTCCTCAGTCAGAGTCTGCTTTCCTCATAGGTCATGATCCCAGGGTCCCGGGATTGAGCCCCATGTTGGCTCCCTCTCCTTCTGCCTCTGTTCTTCTCACCCACCTCCCAGTTTGTGCTCTCTCTCTCTCAAATAAATAAAATAAAATTAAAATAAATCTTTACTGGCCCCTCTAGTATTTATTAGCCACAACTCATGAACAACTCATGACTGCCTTGGTGAGCCTTCTTGTCAATGTAGAGCGGGGGTTCCCACACCCCAGCCTGCACCAGCATTAACAGAAGGGTTTGTTAAACACAGGTGTCCAAAGCCCCAGCTCACAGTTTCTGATTCTGTAGGGGTGAGAAGGTGCTCCAAGCATTTGCGTTTCTAGCAAATTCTCAGGGGAGGCCAATGCTATTGGTCCAGGGACCACACTTGGAGAACCTCTGATGCGGGGATGTCCTTTTTCTCCTTCTCCATCCATTGCCAGATTCAAACTCATTTTTCATAACTCTGCTCCATATCTTATCCTCTGTGAAAGTTTCCCTGGCACAGTTAGGCTTCTCTCAGCCTCCATTCTCACTTAGGCCTTGTCTACCTTGATTAAGGCAGGGTAGCTATGTTAGTTTACTAGGGCTGCTGTACTAGAATACCACAGATTGGTGGTTTACACAACAGAAGTGTAGTTTCTTACAGTTCTGCAGGCTGGAAATCCAAGGGAAGCTGTCAGCAGGGCTGGTTACTTCTGAGGCCTCTCTGCTTGGCTTGCAGATGGCCGTCTTGTTGTCCTCACGTGGTCTTGCCTCTGTAATGTCTCCCTATGTGTTCCGAATCTCCTCTTTGTATAAGGACACAGATTGGATTGGAACCCAACCTAACGGCCTCATTTAAACTGAATCACATCTGTCAAGGCCCTATCTCCCAATACAGTCACATTCTGAGGAAGGAAGGGTTAGGAGTTCAACATAAGAATTGAGGGGGGCACAGTTCACTCCAGAAGAGTAGCTAAATCAGATACCTAAAGGAGCCCAGACAATTCTGCAAATCTATGCATTTGGTGAGATGTAAGATATGAGAAATGAAAAGTGGTCATGCTGGCAGCTTCCCAGTGGATCATAAACATCTTCTCAGAATATATACACTATTCAGACTGGGCTACCCAGTGGCCATTTTTGGGACATGGTTACTGCTCAGACAGGGTCACATTGCAACCATAAACATGACTATTCCCCACCTCCTTCTGCCTGCTACTTTTACCCATAATAACTCTAAACCTCAATATAACCCTCCTGGGTCCTACATAAAAATTAATGAACTAATCAGTCATGAAAAAACCACCTCCTGACAGCCCCCGTGCACACCTAGTTCCATCTTCCTTAAATCCTCCCCAGAATCCTCCAACACATGTCCACATCCCATAAGAAGCTCCTCGCAGCTCCTCCCAACTGCCCCCAAATGGCTATGGTTCCCCGGGAATGTGCTTCTCCTGTGCCCACGGAAGTTCAATAAAGGGAGCTCTGACCCAGCTCTGTTCCCAGTGCTCCTTCATCACTGGGCTTTATGTGCAGTAGGATTGATGTGCTTGGCTCTAACATGAGAATGGGTTTTAAATGATGTGCCACTTCTAAAGGTATTCAAAATAAACCAGATGGAACAGCATGGATGTCACATCCCAGAAGCTGTGGGCTTGTTGTGTTGGCAGATTATTGCCAGCTCACTGCCCTTGTTCAAAGGTTCAAGACTTCTACTCTGAGACCTTTGACGTCTTCAGTTCTCATCAGTTTTTCTCATCCTTCGTGGACATGGTAAGAGTCAGCTGTGAAAAGAGCCGCAAACGTTTGCATTGTTTCCTCTGACTTAAAAAAGCCTGTTTACAACACTTGCCTCATTGAATTTACATTCACAGCTACTGGCAAGGTATGGTAGATCTGTTTTAAAAATGAGAAAACTGGTCCTTAGAGATGGAGGTATCTCCACTAACCTTAGTATCATAGCATGAACAACTTCATACAGTAATTAAGTAAGAAAGTCCAGGCCTGCACCCAGGTTCCTGTGTATCTTTTTGCTCTCCTGGTGTTCCCTCAGCCTCCCAGGAACCTACTCTCTGCCATTGAGTGAAAACAATGCTCTCCTCTGCTCTTGTGTGTTTTGCTTTGCTTCCCTTCTAGACCATAGCATCCTCAAAGTTAGAGGTTGTGTTATGTATTTCTCTGGCATACCCTGGAGCTAGATCTAATGTAATGCTGAGCACATAGCAGACCCTCAGTAATGACTGAATGAGACTGACTGAATGAGACTCATAAATGTTTCTCAGAGGCGGACAAAGGGAAGACATTGTTTCAGAGCAGGGAAATTTTCTGTCTTTGTGTCACTATTGCAGGACCAGAGGCTGTAGTTACTTTGACTCTTCAGGGGGCTTGGCAGTGAAGCATTTTCCCTACCTCACAGTTTTTCTTTTCTTATTATGGTGTCTGCACTGAAGACTGTTGGAAGGTTCAAACTTCTATTCCGTGTTCACTTCTTGGGATTTGAGGCATATTAAAAGCAAACAACATGTGTTGGAGAGGATGTGGAGAAAGGGGAATCCTCTTACACTGTTGGTGGGAATGCAAGTTGGTGCAGCCACTTTGGAGAACAGTATGGAGATTCCTCAAGAAATTAAAAATAGAGCTTCCCTATGACCCTGCAATTGCACTCCTGGGTATTTACCCCAAAGACACAGATGTAGTGAAAAGAGGGGCCGTTAGTACCCCAATGTTTATAGCAGCAATGGCCACGGTCGCCAAACTGTGAAAAGAACCAAGATGCCCTTCAACGGACGAATGGATAAGGAAGATGTGGTCCATATACACTATGGAGTATTATGCCTCCATCAGAAAGGATGAATACCCAATTTCTGTAGCAACATGGATGGGACTGGAAGAGATTATGCTGAGTGACATAAGTCAAGCAGAGAGAATCAATTATCATATATTTTCACTTATTTGTGGAGCATAACAAATAGGGGAGATGGAGAGGAGAAGGGAGTTGGGGGAAATTGGAAGGGGAGGTGAACCATGAGAGACTATGGACTCTGAAAACAATCTGATGGTTTTGAAGGGGTAGGGGGTGGGAGGTTGGGGGAGCCAGGTGGTGGGTATTAGAGAGGGCATGGATTGCATGGAGCACTGGGTGTGGTGCAAAAACAATGAATACTGTTACACTGAAAAGAAATAAAAACAAAAACAAAAAAACAAAACTAAACAAACAAACAAAAAGCCTGTGGAGAATGTGGTAGAGACTGTGATGTGCTGTCCAGATATTCCATTAAGGAAGGATTTGTTGCTCCAACTGTTGAGGGGAACTATCGTCCCTAGTTTTCATCTGTGAGCCTCTGGTGGGACTGTCTGAGCTACAGTGAGCTGCCCTGCCCCCAAAGATGGCACCCTTTCCTGCAATAGTCCACATCCAGTGATTGATCAGTTTGAAGTCCTGGCCATCTTGGTTCAACTCAGGACAACTCTGGAAGGACCTTATGCATCAGAGCTGCCCCTTAAGTTGAGGTTGTCATGAGTCAGGATTATGACTCAACTTCTTCTGCCAAATCCTGCTTTCTTTTCTTTCCTTCCTCCGGTGTTGAATCTTAGGGCTCTCCTATGTAAATATTTTGCACATTAAACTGTCTTAGAGTCTGCTTCCTGCAGAAACCAGCTTGAGATAAGAGAAGATTGGTGTGTAGTGGAGGTGCAGGGAGAAGGAAGGGCTTAGTTGGTTCATGTGAAGAAGATGAGCACTCAAGAACATAAACAAATAGAATGTGGCTGTGGTCTGTTAGAGGTGCATTACATGGAGGCTATCTGGATGTGTCTTGTGGTGTTGCTATATACACACAATTTATTCCTCCTACACCCTGAGAATGATAAAAATAGAAGGGGCACAGGCTGGAGAGGGCTCCTCAGAGCTCCTTGGGGCCACTTAGTGTTCATTCAGCTGCTTAGTATCTTTCTAGGTCCTCTTCTTTAAAGCTAAGTAGACAGTTTATTTGCTTTTACAGTATTTGCATGATCTGGATCATTCTTAATCCAGTGAATGTGGCCTGTGTGCATCGTGATGTCCCTCCTGTTTCTCCCCAACATTGCTGGTAATCCTTGAACTTCTGATTGAGTTTGTGACTTTTTTTTTTCATTTCCACCTAAGTTCAAGCCTGGTAATAAAGACTTTAGGTGGTCATTGGATTCCTCTTTGAATCTTCTTTTCTTCCCAGAAACCAAAGGCACAGGCCTTCTTCTAATTAGCATCATTTTGGAGGGCTCCACTTACTCCTATATGTTCCCTGTCACTTAGATGAATTTGGGGGCACTCTTGGCACCAGGCCTCCCTTTGGAGTTTCCCCAGCAGGACTAATTTGATATATTGCCTCAACAAATCCCATCAGCCCTGCCCGATTTGGAACCGAGGGTAAAGATAGTTTATAGGGGCAATAACAACAGAACTGTTCTGTCTGAGACAGGCAAATAATTTCCTCTCTGTGCCAGTCCAATACTATTTCCCTTAATCTTCTTAATGCCTGAGAAGCTGCTGCTTCCAATGTCCTTAATGCCATTTTCTCCCCTGAAGGTTAATGCCCTGAGGGGAGAGCAGACCCATTATTTCTGCTCCTTTGGGCAGGCAGCCTATTTTATTTAGTTTCATTTGGCATTATATGAATATGGCTCAGTGTTAAAACACATTATTCATCACTGATGGCATGGGTTAATCTAAGACCCCATGTTTCCTCATCCAAGGATCCTTTAAGACAGAACCAAGCTGGCTACCTGAGTTCTCCTGGGTCTCTTGCCCACCGGGACTGTGATGACCCATTAACCTACTCACCCAACTTGTATTCTTCTTGGATTCTAGGCCCCCATCTCTCATGGTGCCTGACTCAACTTTATTCCCATTTCCTCCATATTCCAAACACTGAGTTTCCTGTCTTTCCACCTTTCCCAACTTCCCTGGAAGAGATCTCATTCCAGTCAACTGACATCTTCCATCTCTGAGTATTTGTGGTTTAGGGGAAGGAGGGACCAAGGTTGGACTGGTGCGAGTGCCCCCTTGAATCTTTAGTGACGTCACTGAAATCTACTTTGTTTCACTGTTTAATCAATATGTCCACACTCAAATTTTAAAAACCCTCTTTTCTGTCTGAAACAGTTCCTGAATTTAATATAAACATCCACAGTTCTGGTGTGCCTGTCCCCAGCTAGCCTAGTATTTTCTCAGCTGTCCTCTTGGATGAAGACCTGTTGTACTTTGTTGCCAACAACCCCTCCCCCCAATTCTTTCTCAACTTTATTATATCAGTTACTCGGGTCTGACTAGCCAAAGCATGGTATTATATTTTATTGTATTTTTTTTCAGTGTTCCATGATTCATCGTTTATGTATCACACCCAGTGCTCCATGCAATACATGCCCTCCTTAATACCCATCATCAGGCTCACACAACCTTTCTCCCCTCTTCCCTCCAGAGCCCTCAGTTTGTCTCTCAGAGTCCACAGTCTCTCATGGTTTGTCTCCCCCTCCAATTTCCCCCAACTCACTTCTTTCCATCTCCCAGTGTCCTCTGTATTATTCCTTATGCTACACAAGTAAGTGAAACTATATGACAACTGACTCTCTCTGCTTGACTTATTTCACTCAGCATAATCTCTTCCAGTCCTGTCCATGTTGATACAAAAGTTGGGTCAACACTTTTTAATGGAAAAGGACCAGACACTTGGAACTGGAAACCCTCTGCCTATAACCACTCCTTCCAGATTTCTACTCTTTTTTTGTTCAGAGTCATTTTTGTAGAACTTATAATGAATGAGATTTTTTTGGTAAGTTTATGGTGACATCTATGTTGTACATGAATAAATCATAAAACCTTAAGTATAGAGGATTATTTTTATTATTTATAATTCCCCCCTTCCATTTTTTACTGATGGCTTAGTTTCACTCACAAAGGGAGTATGTGTTCTTGAGATTTTTCAATTAGTTGTCTTTTTAGTGACCTCTTTTATATTAGCTATTAATGTTTGATGCAAATACTGTGAGGATTTTAAGCAAGTTCTTAAAAAAACCCCAAAGGTGTATTTCAGAACTTGGGGCTGAAAATGGTACACTTCTCATCTCCTTTCTTCTATGTGATCCAATCAGTTGTGGCTTTGGCCCCCTCTGCCTCTCTTTGGCTATCTGGGCCTCAGTTTATTTACGAATAAAATGAGCGTGTGGTACCAGAAGACATCTAAATTCCTTTCCAGACCTGGCATTCTATGTGTCTACGATAATCCACATTTTGAAGTTTGGGGTTAGACATCCCAAATCACATTTGAATATGCCACTTTAAAAAGCATTACACTTCCTTTTGTTCAGAAGTATTTTTTCCACATCCTTATTGGATAATTGCTAGAAGTAGGATCTCTCAAATGAGACACAGATAGGAGAAGAAAAGGAGTAAGGGAGAACTGAATTTCAAGAATTAAATGAGCACTTCACAGATTGTAAGCAGCTATCTTCCCGTGAACCCTGAATGCTGGGAAAGGAAAAAAAATACGTGTAGAACAAAGATTTAAACTAAGTATTGGGTAGATTATTCTGGTTCCCAAAGTGGGCTAAGGGTGAATAAGGAGAGTACTATTGATTCTTTCTACTGCAGTGAACTCAGTACTAAGGAGTTCTCTACCCCAAACAACAACTTGGTCAACTTGATCTTGAATCCTTCCCTATCCTTCTTCAGTAATATATTTGGTCAAACATTTTATAGACACACACACAAATGTATTTGTATATATAATAAATACATTTATATTTACATATTTATAATTTACCTACCAAATCAGAGAGAAATCCCATATATCATGGATATATATTATATAAATATATATGTATTAGGTATCTCTCTGTAATGGTAGCTAAATAACAGTAAGTACAACATCCTGTTATTTATGCTAGCTGGAAATAAAAATGGAATAGAGAGTTGGTTTTCATAGACATTTATTTTGCATGCCACATTTCTTTTTTTTTTTTCTACATTGGCTTCTCCTCTGAGTCCAGGCAGATCTTCCTTTTTTGAATTTCTGATAAGTAAGAACATTTATGCCTTTCTTTCTCTTCAAACCTTATAATCCAATTAAGAATGCCCATCTCACATATTGAGCAGTAATTGATTCCCTTAGTAGGCATTTCCATGAACCAGTCTCTCTTTCCTAGACATTTTTTTATCTGTCTGGACAAATTTCTTTCAATAGCTGTCTATACCTTTCAAGGCTTTTCCTCCCCCCATACCTGATTCACTTCCATCTGTGGTATTCTTTGTGAGTTCCGATTCCCTCCCTCCAAGCTCTCTGTCCTCTGTCTCCAATCCTCTTTCCAATGTCTTGGTCTCCAGTTCAAGTATTCACTCTCTTGCTTGCTGATTTCTTTTCACTCATTGGATTATAATTTTAACATTTCTAACTATGATATTTACAGTTAATGTCACTTCCACCTCATGCTGGAGCAAAGATATATACAATATTATTTTGGACATAAACATCTATATTTTGGAAAAACCTATTTCTTCCACGGGTTCTGGAAGAATAAGCTTTTTTGCAGTGTGGATGGACTGACTGTCTAAAGGAAATAATATTTTTAAGACTTCTAGAAGTTACTCTGTAAATAAATGGTGATACTCTTTCACTGCCATTGCTGACTTTCATAAACCACAGCTGGTGAATCAGGGAAGCCGTTTTTCTTAAGAAGTTTCATGTACCTGGATCCCTCACTTCCTACCGTTAGTGTCTGTTCTGTCTATGCACAAGGCCCCCACAGGATTCTCATTTTCTCATGGCACGAAACAAGGATTTATGTTTCCACAAATCAAGCCTTTCAAGAGAAACTCACTCTCATTTCCAGGTCCAAAATTCCCATGGGAGGAATTAGTAGTCATCCATCTTGTGTGAGATCTTCACTTCCTGACCTTTAGGGAAGATGGGATTAACCAATTTTAGATCTTGATAGGGGGCATCTTCAGTACACATTCCACAGAGAGAACAGGGAATGGAAAAACTCTCCCAGGCAACTATTCATACTTTTTGCTGAGTTCCTCATTTTTTTTTTTAAATTTTATTTATTTGAGAGACAGTGTGAGTGCAAGTTGGGGGAAGGGCAGAAGGAGGGGGAGAGAGAATCTCAAGCAGACTCCCTGCTAAGTGTGGAGCCTGACTCTGGGCTGGATCTCAGGACCCTGAGATCATGACCTGAGCCGACTCAAGAGTAGGACGCTTGATTGATTGAGCCACCCAGGCATTCACCTTTTGCTCACTTCGGAAGACTCCGATATCACCTTTCCATTTCTCCGTCTCAGCCTTGCTTTTGCTTTTTATTTCACTGAAACATAAAAGCAATTTAAAAAGAGAATTTGACATGTTCTGTTAATAAATAGAATATTTCTTTTCTTTTCCATAACTCCAATAACCATGGTTGATCTGTCCATCCTCATTCTGTCAAAAGCCATTTCCCCTTCTTTATCATTATTTCCCATTTTCTCTCTGTTATCCCAGTACTTCTCTTCTCCTGCATTATTATCAATTTTTCCTTTCACAATATAATTTCCATCAGCATATGAATGAACCATAAAATCTTCTCTCTCTCTCTCTCTTTTTTTTAAAGATTTTGTTTATTTATTTGACAGAGAGACACAGTGAGAGAGGGAACACAGCAGGGGGAGTGTGAGAGGGAGAAGAAAGATCCCTGCTGAGCAGGGAGCCTGATGCGGGGCTTGATCCCAGGACCCTGGATCATGACCTGAGCCGAAAGCAGATGCCTAACAACTGAGCCACCCAGGAGCCCCAAAATCTACTCTTTAAAAAATCCTCCCTTGACCCACATGTTCCTCTGGCTATGACTCCATCTCTCTGCTCCTCTTGGAAAACCTTAAAAGAGTTATCCATGTTCTTTGTTTTTAGTTACTCTTTTCATTCTTCTCGAGGCTCCTATGATTAGGTTTTCTTCCCCACTATTTCTCAAAAACTGTTCTTGTCATGGTTACCAATGACTGAAAGCTGTAAGATTCAAGGTAAATTTCAGTCTTCATTATATTTTAACCATTAGCATTTGTCAGAGTTGATTATTTCTTCCTTCTTAAGATACTTTTTAAAAAATCATGTAAACAGGGAATGAATTTGGTTAATTAAAATACAACACATATTCTACACAAAGCACTACTAAAATCCATTAATTGCTCCTTGGTCAAAATATAGTCGATAAGCATTTGAGATACATTCTGGTTCTGCTGATAATTGAACCGAGAGTTGTGACTTACACAGTTTTAAAAACTGAGGCTAAATATTTGATAAATTTGGATGTGCTGTAAGCCAATGTCCCTTCATAGAGGAATTAATTTTCGCCTGCTCTCTGAGAATGTTCATTTATTTCTACTGTATAAAACATTATTCATAAACTATAACTCCTACTTCCATAAAGAAGCATCATAGTCTCAAAGGGCTGGTGATCCTTAAGCCTAATCCATAGAAAATAAAATAGCTCTTTTCTAAAATATAGGCTGTTTCCCCCTCTTAACTGTAATGCTGGAGAAAGATGTCCTGAATACCTTCTTTATGATGTTACATCACTGTTATAGGTCCACCAACACAACACATCCTGATTTAAATTCATACCATACGTCTTTTAGTGTTTATATCTTATAGGTTACTGAATAAATGTTTGCTGTTATTATTGCTAGGCATCTCAAATATACCACATCTGAAATTAAACCTTCAAACCACAGAAAGCATAGACAATTAAATACTTCCCCAATTAGTTCTCTGCTCTTCTCAACTTCCAAATCTCCTCTTCGTTTTACTCTCAGATCATAATCTTGCTTCTTATTTCCCTGAAAAAACTTATTCCTCGTGCTGACTTTTCCAACTCAAGTGAAGGCAGTTCTTTTCTCCCAGGTACATAGACCAAAATACTTGGTGTCAGGATTGACCCATTTTTCTTATTATAACTCATGTCTAAACTGTCAGACAATCCAGTTGGTTTTACAGAATTCAGTAATTTTCACCATGGTTACCACCCTATACCAAGAAATGTCCAATAACCTCTTTTTTAAAAAAAATTAATTTTTTATTAACGTATAATGTATTATTAGCCCCAGGGGTACAAGTCCAATTACTTCTTGGCTGGACAACCTGAAGTGTATAACTGACCTCCCCTTGTCCACCTTTGCTCCTCCTCCTCTTCTTCTTCTTCTTCCCCTCCTTCTCCTTCTTCTCCTTCTCTTCCTCCTCCTCCTCCTCCTCCTCCTCCTACTACTTCTTCTTCTTCTTCTTCTTCTTCTTCTTCTTCTTCTTCTTCTTCTTCTTCTTCTCCTCCTTCTTCTTCTTCTCCTTCTTCTTCTCCTTCTCCTCCTTCTTCTTCTTCCTCTCCTCCTCCTCCTCTTCCTCCTCCTCCTCCTCCTTTATTCATCCTTAGAGCAGCCTGAGTATTTGTCTGCTTTCCTTACTAGCGTGTCACTACCATGAGAGCAGGAACTTTTCCTTTTTGTTCATTGCTGTTTTCCTAGCACCTAGGACTGTCCCTGGCATATAGCAGGTACTCAAACCAATGTTAGTTGAAAGATCTGTTAATTTGTGAACTCCTTGTCAAACAAGGACCTTGGCTTATCAACTTTTGTATTTCTTGTGCATTAAAGGCAAAGAGCAGGTGCTCAAAATATATTTGTTCAGTGAATCCCTGAGTTACTGGAGAGTAATACAAGTAAAGCACAAATTCGTCTTTACCTCCTTTTACAAGTTGTCTTTTGTTCCTTTCATTGTGAGGACACTAAAAAGTCAAAGCGTCTTGGAACACTGAAAAAATGAAATAAAATAATAAAAAAAAGAAAACAGGACATATATAATTAAATATTACAATTACATAATAAAATGAAGGTAAACTTTTAAAAGTGTAATTTAAAAATACTTTTTAATTGCTTAGTGTAAGTTTACAGCTCCTGTGAGTTCTAAACTCTTGACTTGAGATGACTCATAAGAAAAAAGTTATCTTGAACTGCGTAGAAGTTTATTTCCTACTAATTATATTTCTGTTTTCTTTTTTCTACCTCATCAGCAGTAGACTGAATTTACCGCCTCTTTTCTAAAATTTATTCTTACAAAAATAACAAAATATAAGTCACTCTGAAAGTAAAGGGAAAAAAAGGATTACCAAATATATATTGAATGTAATATATATTAAAATTATTTGTTGTTTAATCTCAAATTAAAAAAAGAAATTAAAAACGAATGACATAAAATATATCAATGAAAACATTTGTACTATGTGGGAAAAAAATCAAAGGGATAAATCTCTCTAGAATTAATAAAGGATCATTTGTTAGGATGAAGATCTGCAGATCACAGTGGATAAAAAAGGCTGGAGGTAGGGATTTGATTCAATAGGGAACAGCAGAGCAGAGTTGCCTGGGAGATTATTTGCAGGGAGATGAGGTTATGGACTGTATGTGGGAGGTTAAAATCTCTCTCGCAGCAAGATAATGGGGTCTATGAATTTTCAGAAGCTGAATAAAAAAATACCCTGAGACTTTAACATGTGAGAAACAGCCGTTTTCCCATCTTTTATCCATTAATTCTTAACTTTCTGTTTACTCCTTTCCTTCTTTCTTTCCTGCATTCATCTACTTGTATTAAGCACTAACTATGTGTCAGACATATGATAAGTTAGAGAGACAGACAAGATTCTTTTATCTATAGAGTGGATGGCACTAGATTGGGAGGTGGGAGGGAAGCAGGAGGAGACATTTTGGCTGAGAAGTAGAAACAGTATAAAGTGATAAAAGCTTTAATGTGGGGGCACCTGGGTGGCTCAGTGGGTTAAAGCCTCTGCCTTCCGCTCAGGTCATGATCCCAGGGTCCTGGAATCGAGCCCCACGTCAGGCTCTCTGCTCAGTGGGGAGCCTGCTTCCTTCTCTCTCTCTCTGCCTGCCTCTCTGCCTACTTGTGATCTCTCTCTCTGTCAAATAAATAAATAAATAAAATATTGAAAAAAAATTCTTCTAAAAAAAAAAAAAGCTTTAATATGGTTACAAGAAGATGTAGATACACTCAAGGTGTCATTCCCATACATGTGGAGGAGCCTCTAAGTGAGACTATAGGAAAGAAGACATTTCCCAGGTAATTTTGAGATTTACTCTGAATTTTAAAGAATGAATAGGAAGCTCCTAGCTGATAGAAAGGAGAAAGACATTCTGGACAGAGGTGATAGAAATGTGGATATGCTCAGAGTACTGCAGGGTGTTGTTCTGGAAACTACATTGGTTCCATATGTCTAGGGAAGAGAAGGCATATGAGGCTGATTAAGGAAATGAAGCTAAAGGCAGAAGAAACCAAATTATGGTTCATCTTGTGGACTCTGAGGAACTAACTGAGGGTTTTGGAGGGGAGGTAGGTGGGAGGTTGGGTGAGCCTGGTGGTGGGTATTATGGAGGGCACGCGTTGTATGGAGCACTGGGTGAATTCTGGAACACTGAAAAGAAATTAAAAAATAAATAAAAATTTAAAAAAAGAAGCCAGATTATGAAGTTCTCAGAAATTAAATGAGGAGTCTGAACTAATTCTGGGTGCTCCAGGAAGTAATTTTAGAATTTTAATTGGGAAAATTAAAAAACTACTCAGATTTTTGTTGTAGTAAGGTAATAGTATAAAAAGGGGAGTTTCTTTCTTGAGAATTTTTGTACCAGGCAATGCTTAATAGATATTCATTTAAATTCTTCTCTACCCCCCTCCCCCGGAAAAGTATTATTAGGCTCATTCTAATATTAAGGAGACAGAAATTTGGATAACTTTCCATAGGGATATGTGAATTCTCAGAATTCTCAGACCTCTCACTCAAAATTCTGAAATTCTTAATCACCACTACCATAGTTGTGCCTAGAATAGAGTGGGAGAGTGGCAGAGTCAGTGCAGAGAGATGAGTTAGCACACTATTTCCCTTGATTTGGAGGGAAATGATGAGTGTGAACTGTAACAATGGCAGTGAAGATGTGGGAATAGATGATTTTGAGACAAATGAAGGAGAGACAATTTCTAAGATAGTGACTAAATAGATGTGGAAGAGCAAGTGAAAAATGAATGTGAGATTTATGGTCATGGTAAGTGGGTGAAAGGTAGGGCCATTCATAGAAACAGAGGTAGATTAGGCCTGGAAGGGGTCAGATGTGTTGAGTTTGAGGGGCTTGTAGAACATGGGCAGTTGGATATATAGGATCGAAGCCCCATAGGGGGCTATGAGCTAGAGGACAACTGTTAGCACATAAACATGGATAACTGGCCAAGGGATGGTTGGTAACAAAATTAGAGCAGAGGACCTAGGATAGAGCTATGGAAACTAAACACTTTGTAGATTACAGGGGGGAAGAAAACCTGCAAAAAGAGTCTGAGAGGGAGCAGAAGGAGAATAGGAATAACATGAGGAAAGAGAGATCCCAGACCTGGGGGGGATTCCAGATTGAGGAGATAGGCAACAATGGAAAATATTACAACAAGGACAAGTAAGGGGGGCCTAAGTGGCTTTGTGGGTTAAGCTTCTGCCCTTGGCTCAGGTCTTGGTCTCAGGGTCCTAGGATTGAGCCCCACATGGGGCTCTCTGCTTAGCAGGGAGCCTGCTTCCTACCCCTGCCACCCTGCCTGTCTCTCTGCTTACTTGTGATATCTCTCTGTGTCAAATTAATAAATAAAATCTTTTTTAAAAATTAAAAAAAAAACAAGGATGAGTAAGATAAGAACAGAAATATGTTCATTGTATTCGATGGTATCAGACTTACCATTCAATGTATCCAAAGAAATCTACTTGGTAAGGAAGCTGGTAGATGCATGTGACAGATAGAAGGAAAGGTGGAAAGAAAATGAGGGAGTGGAGCAGCCCAAGGGTTGGCAAAGGAAGTGTGCAATGCTGTCTAGAGCAGGGTGAGGTCAGGGGAAGGATTTTTGGGAAGGGCTGTGAAAGTGATTTGGGAGGGATGTTGTAAAGATGATTTTTGATTGACGTTGAGATGTTGAAAAACTTCAGAAAAATATCTTTGACTTATTTCAAATGTGCATGTGAAGTAGGAGAGTGGGGCCATTTATGTGTATCCTTTTAGCTTTATTCAGACTTGCAAACTATACAAATATTGTTACCTCTTCAAGTACAAAATAAGCTCTTTAATTTCTTTCTTCCTTCTTTACTTTTTTTTTTTTTCCTTTCCCATCAGCTGAAGCATAGAAGCTTGGAGAATAGAAGTTGTGATTTTAATTCACCACTGGTAATTTTTTTTCCTTTCAGTAAGTTAGTATTAGTGGTTCCTACCAGAGTGCTGTCAGGGGAAGGTTTTGAGCTGGACTAGGATGCCTGTTTGATATAATGCAGTATCTGGAGTTATTAACAATGTCAAACTGACTTTCTATTTCCATAAGCTTTGATCCTTCCCTTCGAAGCAGTCTGTGTCCTTGATCCCAGCTTTTATCCTTTTGAGTGAAAGACTGAACAATGTCCTAGTTTAGGTGTTTCCATACAAGGATCAGGAAATAGCTTCTCCCTCTCTTAACTAGATTAAGGGTACAGGAGCTTACAATCACATAGAGGGACCATCATGAACCTTATTGTCATCTTTAAAATGTTTAAAATGTCATCTTTAAAACTGTTCAAAAGTAAAGACTTTAAGTCAGAGTTTATTGATTTCAGAAGGATTCATTTGCAATGAGGATGGGTGAGGAGGGAATGGAGACAGTGGGTCTAAAATGGATGGGGAAACCTCTTCAGGTGGAGCTTATTTTTAAAGATTTTGTTTATTTTTTTATTTGAGAGAGAGAGAAAAAAAAAAGAGCAGAGGGGAGAGGCAGAGGCAGAAGCAGGCTCCCCGCTGAACATGGTTCCTGATGTGGGATTCAATCCCAGGACCCTTGGGTCTCAGCCTAAGCCAAAGGCAGACACTTAACCAAATGAGCCACTCAGGTGTCCCTGGAGTTGTGTTTTTATAACTCAGAGACTGAAGTTGCTGGAAGATGTAGAATACTAGGTTGGCTCTGTCCTTTGATACTTGTATGTAAACTTTAATTGTTCCCAAGGATAAGTGTGGCAGTCTGCCCTTTCTTCATATCTGAGTGCCAGTGGCTTCACTCAGAGGCAATATCAAATAGACTAGAACCAGTGACATTTGCTTGTTCTGCCAATCCTACCTCCAGGTTCTGTCCTATCTGGGAACCATTAAATCTTTAAAATCTCAGCAAAATCTTCACACTAGCTACTGTGGATATTCAATTTAGTTTGAACAAATTTTGGATGAAAATTTTCCCAATCTGGAGAATGGAACCAGCGTTTGTGTCTTGGAGGTAGAAAGAACAGCCGCCCCCCCCCCCACCAAGATCAACAAATCTGGAAAGACCTTGAGGCACTTGATTGTGACATTGATGAAACATAATTTTAGACAGCTTTTGAGAGCAGCCAGGGGGAAAAGATTGCTTATTTACAGAGGAAGGTCCATCAGAATAATATCAGACCTGTCCACAGAAACCTGGCAAGCCAGAAAGGTCTGGCGAGACATATTCAGGGCGCTAAATGAGAAGAACATCCAGCTAAGAATACTTTATCCAGCAAGGCTGATATTCAAAATGGATGGAGAGATAAAGATCTTCCAAGGCCGACAAGGTTTAAAAGAATATGTGACCACCAAGCCAGTGCTACAAGAAATATTAAGGAGGGGGGCTCTATAAAAGAAGAAAGAACCCAAGAGTGACGTAGAACAGAAATTTATAGAGACAATCTATAGAAAAAAGGACTTCACAGGCAACATGATGTCAATAAAAACGTATCTTTCAATAATCACGCTCAATGTGAACAGCCTAAATGTTCCCATAAGATGGCAGAAGGTTGCAGATTGGATAAAATGACAGGACCCATCCATATGTTGTCTACAGGAGACCATTTGGAACCTAAGGATACATCTAGAGTGAAAGTGAAGGGATGGGGAAGCATCTTTCATGCCAATGGGCCTCAAAAAAAAGCTGGGGTAGCGATTCTCATATCAGACATGTTAGATTATAAACTGAAGACTGTAGTCAGAGTAAAGAAAGACACTACATCATTCTTAAAGGGTCTATCCACCAAGAATATCTAACAATTATAAATATTTATGCCCCCAACACAGAGCAGCCAACTACACAAGACATCTGTTTATCAAGATAAGAGTCATATTGATATGAGTACATTAATAGTAGGGGATCTTAACATGTCACTCTCAGTAATAAACAGATCATTCAGGCAGAAAATCAATAAAGAAAGAAGAGCATTGAATGACACATTGGACCATATGGACCTCATAGATACATACAGAACATTCCACCCTAAAACAACAGAATACTCATTCTTCTTGAGTGCACATGGAACTTTCTCCAGAATAGACCACATACTGGGTCACAAATCAGGGCTCAACCAATACCAAAAGACTGAGATTATTCCCTGCATATTCTCAGACCACAATGCTTTGAAACTGGAACTCAACCACAAGAAAAAGTTTGGAAGGAATTCAATATAGTTTATTAATTTTGATTTTTTAAAATATTTTATTTATTTATTTGACAGACAGAGATCATAGATAGGCAGAGAGACAGGCATAGAGAGAAAGGGGAAGCAGGCTCCCTGCTGAGCAGAGAGCCTGACGTGGGGCTTGATCCCAGGACCCTGAGGTCATGACCTGGGTGAAGGCAGAGGATTAACCCACTGAGCCACCCAGGGACCCCTGGGAATTCAATATAGTTTAAAAGTTAGCACTGACTGAGCTGTAACCTGGAAGTTAGTCAATTAATGAGTGGTGTTTGGGAACCTTAGCATAACTTGGCAAAAGTGTGACCAGCTGTGGTGAGTTGTTTGTTACATTTAAAAATTGAAGTTTGCCTGCCCTCCTGTTTTCCCAGGAAGCTCCCAGTGCTGAAGCCACTGATTACTTGCACACTTGTATCATGCTCACTAATTATCAAGAATAACAACTGAAATTTGTATTATGCTTTCTATTTTTACTTTCCCACATGGTACCTTATTTGAAGCTCATAACAACATCGAAGAGAAGGTAATTACTATTGCTAATTTAGAGATAGGAAAACAAAGCTCAGCATATGTTAGTGCGCTAGCCAAAGTCACAGAGCAGGTAAAAGGCCAAGGGGAATTTTGTTTTCTGTCTTTCATGGCTTTTCTCTGCCCATGGTTGCTCCTACCCTGGTGTCAGGAATCTTTCAGAGTTCTAGCAGCCGGTAAAATCAGTAAGTTCCTAGGGTTAGGTGCTCCAGGGCAAATAGAGCTTGGAGGTTGCTGGAAAATGAGTTCCTTAGCTCTGGTCAGCCTTGAGGTCAAATGCAATATTAGTAACACCGAATAGCTTTGCCCTTGAGAAACTAAAACCCCATCATCACTAACCAGACTTGGATGAAGCATGTTCTTAAGTCTCATGACCTAAGGTTTTGCACATTCTATATTTATGTAAGGCACAGGAGCCTTAATATGTATTTTTGCATATTTTCCACAGAAGCATGTAAAGGAAGAGAAAAAATAAGAATAAATGGAACAAAAGCAATATGTTACCAATAACCTTTTTTCTATAATTCAAGCATAGAGTTTTTTCATAAGCCAACCTTCTAAAGTAAACAGGTTTTTTAAAAAAATGAAGTAATTTTTAATATATGGTGCATTAAAAATACTGTTTTGGTTGAGTAAATAATGGTGCATCCACACAATGAGTCACTGCAGAGTCTTTAAACTTGATGATGTTGAAAATATCTAATGAAACAAAAATATACACATAATATATTGTTATTTTTTTAAAAAGCAGCATATACAGCAATATGAATGTGCGTGTGCATGTGCTTGTGTGTGTGTGTGTGTTTCTAGGGAGAGAGGGAGAAATAGGGACAGGACTAGAAGGATACATACACATTCTTAGCTGGTTTCTAACTCTGGCTCAGGGATGTGTTAGTTGCATTATCTGTGAAACACATTGTGATACAGGAGTGCAAAAATTATTGAGGATTCAACAAATGATGTCGGGAAAACTGAATATCCCATGCAAAAGGAAGAAGGTGGGTCCCATACCCCATGAAAAGGAAAGAAGTTGGACCCTTACCATATATAAAAAATTTAAAATGGATCAACAATCTAACTGTAGGACTTAAAACTATAAAACTCTTAGAAGAAAACAGGGGAAACCTTGACAGCATTGGATTTGATGATGGTTCTTAAATATGACACCAAAAGCAAAGGCAAAGAAAATAAAAGTAGATAAATTGGACTCCATCAAAATTAAAAACCTGTGCATCAAAGGACACAGTAAATATTGCAAAAAGGCAACATATGGAAGAGGAGAAAATATTTGCAAATTATTTATTTGATATGAAGTAAGCATCTAGAATATATAAATAAGTCCTACGACTCAAGAAACAAATAATCCAGTTAAAAATGGACAAAGGAATTGAATAGACAATTTTCCAAAAAGGTTGTACAAATGCCCAACAAGCATATTGAAAGGTGCTCAACATCACTAATCATTAGGGAAATGCAAATCAAACCCACAATGAGATACAGCCTCACAGTCATTAATGGTTGCTATCGATCAGTCAAAAACAAATGTTGTTGAGGATGTGGAGGAAATAAAATCCTTGTGCAGCATTGGCGGGAATGCAAAATAGTCCAACCACTATGAAAAACAATATGGTAGCTCCTCAAAAACCTAAAAATATTTTTACTGTATGATACAGCCATTCCATTTCTGGGTATATTTCCAAGAGAACCAGAAGCAGAGCCTCAAAGCAATATTTGCTTTTCCATGTCCATAGCAGCATTATTCACTATAGCCAAAAGGTAGAAGCAACTTATGGACAATGAATGGGTAAAAAAATAGTCCATATACATACCATGTAATAATGTTTAGCCTAAAAAGGGAAGGAAATTTTGATGCATGTTATGACATTATATTAAGTGAAAGAAGCTAGCCACAAAAAGACAAATACTGTATGATTTCACTTGTACAGGTATCTGGAGCAGTCAAATTCATAGAAACAGAAAGAATTGTGATTTTCAGGGCCTGGGGCAGGGAAGGATGGGCAATTGTTTTTTAATGGGCATGGAGTTTTAACTTTGCAGAATGAAAGCTCTGAAGGTTGGCTGTTCCAACGATGTGAATATACTTAACACTACTGAACTGTGTACTTAAAAATGGCTAATAAGGTAAAAATTGTGTGTTCTGTGTGTTTTATCACAACTTAAAAAAGATTAATGGGGATTAACACCTGTTAAGGAAAAGAAGAGGAAGGAGAATTAGGCAAGGAAACTGTCACACTGTGATGTAGACAGTCTCCTAATGTAGACAGTCTCTCTCTAGGAGACTGTCTAAGAGAATTCTCATAGGAGTTCCTATTAGAAGGGGTCACACTGGGAGGATACAACCAGCCCTTTGCATCACCACTTGACTTTGGTTATCATGAATTTTAATACCATGACTTACTCAGTTATTGTTGGGAGCTGCCCTGAGATGAGTAAAACCTCTGCTTGAAAGCTGGCAGGCACTGAAGGAGTTAACGGAGACTGTCAGGCAAGCACACTCCTTGAACCTGGGCTATAATTCCTTCTTTGAAAAGGGATCTGAGTGACAGATCCCCATGTTTCCCACATGGGAATAAGGGAATTTTATGTGCCTTCAGTTCGCATTTCTGTATATCCTGCATTACTAATAATGAATACAAATGACTTTTTAATAAAAACATAAATGAAAATTGTCATAATATATAGTAACCAGTAATCTTAACTGCCAAGCAATTAGTTATTAAGTATCCATTGCAGATTATTATGTGCAGACCCTTACCATGTAAATAAAGACATTCTATCCTTACAAATCAAGGAATTATGAATTCTGTGAAGCTGAAACACATTTGTTCTGCCATGTGGGTTGATATTCTTCAATTTGATATTGGCATATGAAATGGGTATCACTCTAGATATTGCCTAGTTTAATTTTATCCTACCAGAGTACAGAAGGCATTCAGATGGATTATTGCAAAAAATATTAACCACAATATACAAACCTTGGAAAGTATCATTTTATTTCTGTTGAGACAATGAAGTTATTGCAATGGGCTTAAAGTACTGGTGGAGACTTCCATAGCAGGCAGACAGATGCAGGAGGACAGTCAGGTATGGTCACCTAATAATGCTCTTAAAAACTGTCAGATCCTCACATGAAAGGAAACTTCTAAGAAGAAGATGCAAGTGAAATCATCAGAGTGACAGCTCTTTTAACTTTAAATTATTTATGGGTTATGTACCTGCATCTTGGGTAAGCTGGTGTCAAGAGGGCTTCATTCACAAAAGAATAAAAATTTCAATGAAAGGAAGATGAACTAAGGGAGCAAGAAAATTGTAGAAAGAATTACAGATCCAAAGGCTGAGAGAAATGCAGGGCTGTTGGGTTTTCTTTATTTGTCAGGAATAACTGTATTGAGGTATATTGGGAATTCATCCATGTAAAATTACTTGACTAAAAAATTACTTTTTTCCTATAAACTTAAAATATAGAGGATCAATATACTGCTAGGAGATAGAAAACTCTGATTAATGACATGTATCAAACTAAAACTGTTACTGGTGTACACTTCTGAGACCTGGTTTCATGTCTAATTAAGCAACTGAAATGATTTATGGAATTTAACATTTACTTTAAAAGTGGAATTTGAAGGGCAAATCTGTCTTTCTAAATTTTACCTGTTCTGGTAGGAATCTTCAGTCACCAGTGGTGAGACTCAATAAAATCTCCAGTTAAACAACTCTCCTGAGTTTGGATAAGACTAAACTGATCACAGAGTAATTTACCAAAATTTGGCAAGATTTTCAAGCTTGCTTAACATTGTGGGGGTTTAGGAAGGGTTTGTTTTGTTTTGTTTCTGTTTTTGATTTGCATGCGCTCAAACAAAAATGTCTATTCCATGATAGGCACTGTTCTAAGTGTTCATGATATAGCAGTGAATAAAACCAAACAAAATTTCTGAACTCAGGGAGTTTAGCACCTAGTGGGGAGAGGGAGGGAAGCCATAAATAAAACACAGAAGTGAGTAAGTTGGTATAGTAGAGGATGATAAGTGTCACGGAAAAGAACAGAGGAGGAAAAATGTAGAGGATGATAAGTGCTATGGAAAGGAACAAAGTAGGAAAAATGTCCAGGGAAAAGAGGTGAGGAGAAGTGCAGTTCTAAATCTGTAGAACAGGGAAAGCCTCACTGAGAAAGTGACATTTGAGCAAAGAGGATCCAGAGTGAGTCATGTACCTGTTTAGGAAGAGTGCTGCCGATTGAGGAAATAGCATGTGCAAAGGCCCTGCATCAGTCTAAGCAGGATACCAATGACACAATCAAATGGGGGTACTTTGAGGAGTGTTGAAAAAAGTGATTATTTACACAGATGTGCACAGTTTAAAGGGGAAATGACAAATGAAAATACAGTATTCAGGAAGCAAAAGACAGTGGAGCCCCATGGTCATCACTGAGCCTGAGTGGGTGACTGATAAATGGTTATTGGAGCTCAGAGTAACAAACAACTATGTGGAAAGTCTGCCTAATAGGAGCTGTGTGACCTAAGGTTGAGGAATGCTGCACCTGCATTACTGCAAGAAATAAGCACAGGGAAGGAGAGAAAAATGAAAGACTAATCTCAATTTCATCCTTCAGATCTTCTGCTGGGTTCACCACTGAACACATGAAAATTAAGAAAGAGGAACCTCACTAATTTGGACTCCAGAGGCTAGAAGGGGACGCTGGAAAGATAAGTTGAGCTATCCAGTGTCAATTAGAGGAAGAATTGGACCCCAATAGAAGAACCTCATAGGAAAGGATCATCAATTACAAGCCCTAATAGGGAAAGAAGTATATTTCACGTTCTAGAGAAACTGACTATCCCTGCAACTCAGCAGATGAGAAACCATCATCACCCTGAACTCGTGCTTTTCTCCAATGGGCTTTCATTCAAAACAACCTTTCTCAACTTCCTCCTTTTTCTCCATAAAATAACATTCCTCTATTTTGTTTGCTGGGCTTGTCTGTGATTTTGCCATGACTTTCATGTCCCAAATTGCAATTGTTTGTTATTCCCAAATAAACCTCTTGTTGTTGGTGAAATAACAGACTGATTTATTTTTAAAATTAATAGCCGAATCCACCTGGAAGCCGAGGGCCAGAGAGATCATTGTAGTAGGTCATAATGTTTATCCTTCCAGGGCATAGAGCAAGGGTGAAAAGGATGGAGATGAAGTATTGAGGGGGCGAATGGGAAATTTATTTTGTAAACTTTGAGGTGAGATTATGGCCGATGTGAAGAGGAAGAGCAAAGATGTCATTGTAATTACAGAGGGATTGCGTAGAAGAATACCAAGAAATGAGGTCAGAGAACTAGGAGACTAGAATTTGATGGGAATTATCAGGGATTCCAAAGCTCTTAGCTCCTACTATGAGTGAAACAAGGAGCTGCTGGAGAGTTCTATGTGAAAAGGTGACAGGAGCTGGTGTGCCTTAGAAGCGAATCCCTGGATGTTGAGTTAAAAATAAACTCTGGTGAGGTGCCTGAGTGGTGGACATTGGAGTGGGTATGTGTTGTGGTGATTCCTGTGGTGTTGTCTAAGACTGAAGAATCACAGAGCAGTACAGCTGAAACAAATAATATGTTATATGTTAGCTTAAAAAAAAGTAGACTCTGGTGAGACAAGGGTAAACTCATGAGGCCAATGAGGATGCTCTGGCCTAACTTAAGCAAGAGAAATAGCAGTTTACAGGTAGACACAGTGAACAAGTGTGTTTGTGTGATAGAGAGGGAAATGGAAGAATCAAGGATGACTTCAAGTAGGAAGGACAGAGTTGCCATTGATTGATCTGGGGGAGACACTGTGAAAGAACCTCTGTTTTTGAGGAAATCTCAGCAATCTGTTGGGCATGTAGCATTTGAGTTGTCTATTAGGACACAATGAGTAGGCAATTGGCCTTATATGATTCTTGAGTTTAGAAGGAAGGTCTCACTGGGACATAGAAATTTTGTAGGTGTTAGAATTAGAAGGTATTTAAAACCTTTAGAAGAGATGAGATCACCTAAGGAGTCAGCATGGAGAGAAAAGAGAAGGGGACGCAGAACTCAGGTTTGGAGAAACCAACACAGGGAATGGAAGGAACTTCCCATGTAGCAGGGAGAAAAAATTAAAAAGAGATGGTAGTTTCCTAAAAAGAAAGTGAAGAAGGTAAAGTGAAGAAGTGAAGTGAAGAAGGTGTTTCTAGGAGGAGGGAATGATCAACAGTGATGATCAGTTGCTGCTGATAAATCAAGTACAGTGGAGATGGACATGCTACTTAACCACTGGGTTTAGTAGCATGGAGGTCATCAGTTCCTTGATACATCCAGATTTCATAGTAATGGGGAGAGTGGGTTTAATGAGAATGAGGATAGAAAGAAATGCACTGGGAGTAATTAGTATAGATTTCTCATAAGAGTATTTTTCTGTAAAGGTGAGCAGAAAAATAGGGCAGTAACTGGAAAGTCAAAGGATTTTTTTTTTTAAACAAGAGTTGGGACAGCACGTTTTAGGAAATTGGGGATGAGCTAATGGAAAAGACAAATTGAAGATGCAAAAGAAAGAATAAAGAGAATTATTGAAATAGTGTCCTTAAGGAGGCAAGAGAGGGTAAAAACTCTTGATGAAATTGACTGATTATCTCAGATATGGGTATAAATATTTCATTCATAGCACTGGTTTCCAAACTTTTGTATTATAATCATCTGGGGAGCTTTTAAAACTTCTGAGATCTATGTCTCATCCCCTAAAAATTAGAACATAGTATTTGGGAGAGGACCAAGGATAATTAAAAAAAATATTTCCCAGATGGCTTTCAAGTTTTAGCATGAATCAAATCACTTGGGGAACTTGATTGCTGGCCCTACTCCCAGGGAGTCCACCAGATTATCATATGGACTCAGACCTGATTCAGTAGGTCTGAGTCCATCTGAGAATTTACACCTCTGATATCCCTGGTCACACTGATGCTGCTGGGCTGGGGACAACTCTTTAAGGATCACTGATGTATAGTAAGAGAAACAAAGTTATAGTGTATGGGGACCAGTGCTGGTGAGTGGGTCAAGGTAGTGGTGGGAACTTGAGGAAGTTCTTTTTATTTAAATACTCTCAATGAAGTGAAGTCATCATTTGGACGTATGAAATGTTAAGAGGGTTTGGGTGTGGAAGATTCAAGGAGACAGGAGAAGGTATCTTATAATCATTTAGTAAATTGTTCTGTGAGCCGTCTCAGGAAATGTAACACGATTTGGGAGCAAATTGGGGCATCATTAAGGGCTCATTTGAAGTTGGAAGTCATAAATTTAAAATGAGACCAACCAGCCTGTTTGTGCTTTTTACTCTAGCCATACTGAGTGGCATAGATGGAAGTGTAGTAAGGTAGGGAGATGCATTTGACCAGGGTTCAAGTTTTGCTAAAAGACTACAATAAAGTAAGAGGGGAGCCAGGGATCGGGAGTTTCACAGGGGAGGATCTATAATGCTTGAAATGGAATTGAAATTTGGGTAAGGAGGAAGAGACAGACATTAGGAGAATGAGTAGATAGGGGGTAAGTTTAAAGGAATGAAGATTCATTGGAGCAGAAGGATTGTTGTATGTCAGATAACAGAATTTTTGAAATTGAGATTAAGAGGGGTTGCAATTATTTATTATGACAAGGCCTGGTTTATGATCATGGGAGTATGTGGTTGAGGAACTGTTGAGATTGTGATTATGGAGAATAGGAGTTTAATGAGCTGAGAGCCTGTGGTGTTAAAAAAATCATTCATATGAATATTGAAATCAGTAGGATGAAAGGTAGAAGTAGTTTTGGAAAAAGGCCAACAGTAAACCGGATGCTGAGGGTTTTGCAAAACAAGAGGAATTCAAAGTGGGGTTTTGAGGAAGCATAACCCCAGTGTGGAAGTGACAATGCAAGTGGAAGTGACAACGAGAAACAGGGAGGACTCTCTTCAAGCTTTCCACTTAAAGTATGGGGTTGTGGGAGAAGATAGCCATCCCTTGAGAGAGCTTTTGGGGCAGCATGCCTTCATGAAAATCCAGATACTTGTTAAACTAAGAAGGACAAAAAAGCCCCAGAAAGAGGTTGAGGTGCTTGGGTATTTGGGGATGTTTGGTCCGAGAACCAGAGGGCACAAGGAAGAGTTTCAGGAGCTGGAGTAGAGTTAAGAGACAAGAGTCCAGGGACAGACTCAGGGATGTGGAAAGATGTGGAGGATTAGAGGAGGTGAAGTGTGGCCTAGTAGTCTGAGACTCCTGCGGTGATACGTATAAATAGTGCAAAGGGCTATGATGTGATGAATCCCGGTGACCTCAAGGCAGAGAGTAGTGTTGAGTTTTCAAATGTAGAGAAGTAGTGAGGGGTGGTAGCCTCGGCCACCTCCTTTACAGCTTCTGAGTGTTGTGTGGAGGCCAGCGAGGGGTGGTGTTGTTTTGAGTACATGAGGTTTGCTCTTGTCTCCTGTGAAGATGGAGATTTGAGTGTATGGAGACGGGACATTTACTCAGAGTGCCCAGCCAAAATTATTTTAATTAAAAGAAATGATCTTGTAAGTTTTGCCAGACTCAGAGAAAAGGAACTCAAATGATTACATGGAGACTGATGCAATATTTTGGAAAGGGTTCACCCCTGTTTCTGGTAAAGAAATCCATAAGCAGTGGCATAAACATACAGGAGAATTCCCACCACTGATCCATCTCTTTGTTGATTAATGTGGCTTCATTTTTCTAGATTTTACAGATTTTGTCTTAGATGTTTCTTATCCAAATTGCCCAAGTCATTGCTTTGTATACTACACTTTAGGAACAAGGCCATTACAGTTTCTTGGCAAAACCCTGATCTGTAGGCAATCTCAGATATTTTGTTTCAGCGTTCCTTTAAACCTTAATTTCTCGGGATTTGATGGCATAAAATTCATTCCATCTGGAATTTATTGAGTTTTGGTATGCACAGTAATTGGTTATGTCCTCTGGGAGCTACAGAAGAACTTTAAGATGCTGGGTAGCTTAAATGAAACTGAATGTTGCTTTGCATTTCTCAGCATTTTTTCCTGCTGAACATTTCCAGATAATATTGAAAGTGCACCCTGAACTTCAATTTGTTTTATTATGGCTATTATTAAAATTAGAATTTATAATTTAAGACAAGGTTTGCACATTTAGAAACCCCCACCTATGAGCATTGAATTGATTGTAAGGCAGAAGCTATTTTATAGCTATAACCAGAAAATCTAGGATACTTAAACAGGCTTCTCCTTCAGCTACTGCCACATATCTCTGTTCTTTATAGCAAAATTCCTTGAAAGTGTGTGTGTGTGTGTGTGTGTGTGTGTTTAAGATTTATTTATTTATTTTTGAGTGAGACACAGAACATGTGAGTTGGGGGAAGGAGCAGAGGGAGAAGAAGAGCAAGCAGACTCTGTGCTGAGTGTGGAGCCCAATGCAGGGTTCAGTCCTAGGACCCTGAGATCAGCACCTGAGCCAAAACCAAGATTTGAATGCTCAACCAACTGAGCCATCCAGGTAGGCCCCAGGAAAATGTTTTTATCCTTGTTAGCTACATTACCATTACCTTCTATGCTCTCTGGCAACTCTTCCATTGAGACATTGCCCCTATATTATTCACGGAGACCATTAATGCTCTCTGGGTTGTCCATTTTTAGCCTCCAATCTGATTTCTGTACAATGAATGTTTAGCCCTCATCTTGTTCTTTTACCATGCTTGACTCCATTGATAATTTTTGCCATCTTAAAATACTATTGCCTTCATGGATCTCACATTCTCTAATTTTCCTGTTCCTTCCCTAGAAATTCCTTGTCAGACTCCTTTACTGGCTCTTCTTGGTCTAGCAAGTCTGTAAGATGCTGTTAAAAACTCTTTGGTTCTCTTCTTTCTGGATAGACACTTACGTCGCAGTGCTCTCAATGATCCTGTGGTTTTAAAAATTATCAATAGAATGGTGTTTCTCCAATCTTTTCTTTCTAGCTGTGAGTTCTCCTTAAACTCCAGACTCAAGTATTCAACTGTAGGACATCTCTCTGTAGATGCCTAGTGAACATCTCAAATTTCCCATGCCCCCCAAATGAACATTGATTTCCTTCTCCCTCCAGGAGTCCCTATTTCAGTAAATGACACCACCACTCACCTGGTTGCTCAGGCTCAATGATCTTTCTCTTATACCCACATTATGTTTGTAAATCCTCTTGTTTTTTCTCAGAACTGTGGCTAAAATCCAACTACTTCTAAGCTCTTTGTCATTATTGCCCCACTCAAAGCCTTCACCTGGAGCCCCAAAGAAAACCTTATAACTCATCTTCTGCTCTTGTTGTTCTCTTCAAGTCTAATTTGCATACAGAAAACAAAGTGGTCTTTTAGAAAAGCTGGTCAGATTATGTCCTTTATTATCTCAGAACTTTCTAAAAGACTTTGCATGGCATTGACTACAAAATACAAAGACAAGGCCCTACACTTCTCTCATGCCCCTCCATGCCACACACCTCAGCGATGCTGGGCTTGCTGTTCTTTGAACACTCTATATACGTTTCTGCCTTGATCTTTGCCCTTGCTATGTCCTTTGGCTACAATAGATTCTGCCAAGATCTGTACAGACTTACTTTATTATTTTATTCAGGTCTCTGTGCAAATATCATCTGCTAGACGGTTGTATTTGAATACTAACTCCCCACTTATTACCAGTTACCTTTCTGAACTTTTTTCTACCTGACATTCAATCATGTATTTATTTGTTTACTTTTATTTCTTCCAGTGGAACGTAAGCTTCCTAGAGACAGGACTTTATTTTATTTCTCTTCTGTGCCTGGGGCACCTAGAGCACTTTGAGCCTAGGAAAAATGGAATTACTGCTGGTGAGGTGAGCCAGAGTTGCATCTCCCTCCGGGGAGAGTTTTGAGACTGGTAAGCATTTAACAGATGGCCTGGAATTATCTTCTTCTAACAGTTGTTATGGTCTAAGTGACTATTTCTGATCAGGAAATAGAACATTTAAAGCATCTTATATTTTTATGTTTTAGTGCTGGTGTTTTATATTTTAATAGTGATGAACCAGTCCCACAATAAGGGCTTAAAATTTTTTGTTTAATAAATTAAAGAATGAATTCAAGTATGTGTGTGTGTGTGTGTGTGTGTATGATACACAGAGATCATGTCACAAGTTACGAGATCTTTAGATAATTTCTTATTTTGCAACAACTATGCTTCTAATGTTAAAGATGTTATTTAAAGAAGTAAAAAAAAACATTTCATTTAGATTTATGTGAATATCAGAATGATTGTGACATTCTTTCTCTATAGCTTAGTTAGGTTTCAAGGCAAAGAATGTTCTATAAGTAAAAGAAAAATAGGAGTGTATCTTAATTGACTAGAAATATGAACTCTTACCAGAAAGTGTTTTTCTGAATCCTAGAAAATTAATAACCTTATTTTAATCAGAAAAAAATAAAAATATAAACTCTTAGAAATATACTTAAATTGTAGTTAGAGAACCATTTAAGACAAAGATTATGTGTGTTTTCAAGCTTCCACATATCAAGTAACTCCACATGACAGAAATTTCTTGCAAAACTACATTATCTACAGGAAAGACATATCCAAATATAAGGAATATATTCAATTTTAGAGTATTGTTTTCTTTCATTCTTGCATTTTTAAAAAAGATTTATTTTCTTATTTGAGATAGAGAGAGATCAAGTGCAAGTGGAGGGGGTAGAGGGATAGGGAGAGAGAATTCTAAGCAGACTCCCTGCTGAGTGTAGAGCCTGATGTGGGACTCCCTCTGAGGACCCTGAGATCATGACCTGAGCCAAACCCAGAGTCAGATAATCTACTGAGCTACCCAGTAGTCCCTCTTGCATTTTTATCATACAAAGAAATTAGTGTTTGACATTCCTAGACATGAAATCCTAGCTCCTTCTTTCTGTGCTGTTCACATTAAATGCTTCCTTCACTCCTTTGCATTTCACAGAGCATAACAAAAACTGAGTGTGGACGGAGCCGGGGTTTGGGGTATGAGCATCAGTTAAGTTGTCAGGAAATGTGGTTTCCAGTCCCTGTTTTACCTCTCATTAGCCATATGATGTAAAGCACCTAACTTCTCTAAAAAGAAGGTATTCTTGTTGGCTCCTAAGATGGTTTTCATTCTGCAAGTCTCTGGATTTATGGAGTTCCCCAGAATTCATTACAGGGTGAGATTTCTTCGCACTGAAGTAAACCCCTCTTCAACATTGCTCTCCATGGATGAGACCCAAGTAGAGGAGTTTAAATCTTTTGGAACTCTAAATTTTGGCCACTTTTTTTGTTTCTTCAACATACATGATTCATATTCTTATTTTTTTGACACATCAACTCTTTTTTTAATAATTTTTAAAAATTTTTTTGTATGTTCCAAGATTCACTGTTTAAGCACCACACCCAGTGCTCCATACAATATGTGCCTTCTTAATACCCACCATCAGGCTTTCCTATCCCCCTGCCCCCTCCCTTCTGAAACCCTCAGTTTGTTTCTGAGTCCACAGTCTCTCTTGGTTCACCTCCCCCTCCAATTTCCCCCAATTAACTTTTTCTTTCCTTCTCCTAATGTCCTCTATGTTATTCCTTATGTTCCACAAGTAGGTGAAACTATATGATAATTAACAAGTCAGCTCTTTATCAGGAAATCACTTGGTCTGTGCAAAATATAACATTTTGTTGCATTCAACAAGATTTAGTTAATATTATGTACCAGAATTAATGAGACAAATGGTGTCTTTTTGCTAAGTTTAATAAGCTGGCTTTAAAATCGTTGAAGAATGTAGGACAAAATCAGAACTCACCCTTTTAGCACCCTATTGTACTCAGAGAAGAGCACAAGTTCTAATATGCATTTTACATGTCAAAATTTTCACAGATGTCCAATTTTTCTAAAATCAACTTTATTGAAGTATATTTACTTGGTTACAATGTGCACATTTTAAGTGTACACTTCTGTGAGTTGTGTCAAATGTCTAAACCATGGGCTATCAGTTGAATTTTGTCCCCCTCCCCACAAAAGAGATATATTGGAGTCCTAAACCCTAGTACTAAACCCGTATTTGGAGAAAGAGTCTTTACAGAAGTGGTCCAGTTAAAACAAGGTCATTAGGGCAGGCCCTAATTTGATATTACTGTTATACTTATAAAAAAAGTACATTTGGACATAGAGACTTGCACACAGGGAAGATGTCATAGAGAGACTGGAGTTACACTTCCAGAAGCCAAGCAACTATCACAATCTTGGAGAAAGGCCCTGGCCAGAACCTTTAGTGCCTTTGGAAGAATCATGGCTCTGCTGACACCTTGATCTCAGATTTCTCGCTGCCAGTGTTGTGAGACAAAAAATTTCTCTGCTTAAGCAACTCGGTTTGTGACACTTTGTGATGGCAGCCCTATGAAACTAGGATATACCATGTAACCACTTCTCCAAATAAGATACAGAATATTCCCATAACCCCACAAATCTCCCTCGTGTCTCAGTGTAGTCAATCTTTACTCCCTACTCCAGGCAAAATACTCATTTTATTTCTATTACTATCAATTACTTTTGACTGTTTACCACTTCATATAAGATCGTGCAGTATGTTCTTTCTTGTGTCTGGTTTCTTCCACTCAGCATATTATTTTTGAGATCTATCCATGTTTTTGAGCATGTCAGTAGTTCATTTCTTTTTATTGTCAAGTGTTTTCTACTCTCCGTGAGTTGTTAACTCAACAGATCGTAAATGTGTGAGTTTGTTTCTGGATTCTCTGTTCTGTTCCTCAACTGTTTTGAAACACTATTTTATATGTTCTGCTACTCCAAGTAATATGAAAATACATAATTAGTATGCTTTCAAAATAAATTATTACTGAAACTCAACTCTAATCCTAAAAGAAATGATTTGACTCAGTAAGTCAGTCACTCAGTCAGTCATAAAAGATTAATATTATCAACACATCTTATTGTAGAGATAGCAAATGATGCCTTCAATGAGGTCATTCAGAGGTACCATTTTGCCTATTCTACAGGATCCAAATACTTGAAAATATTGACATATCTCCTAATTTGGGGATATTCCTTCCTTTTGCTTCTTCTTTCTCCATACATGTGCTTTACTGAAAATCCTCTATACAATGAACCCTGTCATGCCTAGATCGCAAAAGTGATCCATTAGATATTTATGATATATCATGAAGCTTATACTTAACTTCTGTCCACCTCCATTCAGATAATAATGACTGTTATCTCCAAAAGTTGCTATAAAAATTCCTTAACATTTATCTGGGACTAGACCTTGGCATTGTATGTTGATTTTACATTTTCCAACATACTATGTCCGTTATAATCATGTCCGTCTTCAACCTGTCCCCATACATGTGTACACTTGTGACTTTTCATTTGGAATGTTCTTTTCCCCTGCTATCCATAGAGCCTTAAGTGGATTTCTTTTTTTTCCCATTTCACTTTATTATTTTATTTTATTTTATTTCTTTTCAGTGTTCCAGAATTCATTGTTTATGCACCAACCCAGTGGTCCATGCAATACGTGCCCTCCTTAATACCCACCACCAGCCTCACCCAACCCCCCATCTTCTTCCCCTCCAAGACCCTCAGATCTTTCAGAGTCCACAGTCTCTGATGGTTGTTCTTCCCTCCAGTTTACCCCAGCTCACTTCTCTCCTTCTCCCAATGTCATTTTCTTCTACAAAACATTCCTTCACAGTCCTATTTGGCAGTGACCATTCACTTGATCTATTGCAACAAGCACTATGAAGAAAACATGATGGACACGTAAATATCTGTTGAAAGAATGAAAGAAATCAGCAAGCACATCAGTATGATGCAATTTCAACTTGGTAATGTTTTTCTCCCCAACTCTTAAGTTCTATGAGGATAATAGTAATTTCCTGAACATAAGGATTTTTTTTTTTACACGAAATGCTACTCTTCAGGGTTCAAACTGTATAATCATTCTAAAATGATTTTTTATGAGATCTCATTTTTAAAAATCATGCCCTGGTGATAATTTACAAAGAGTCCATTTTTGACTGAAGAGAAGGATGCTTGGTGAAAAAGTATTTAGACATTTAGACATGGTCTACTGGATGTGTGATCTGGGGTGAGCTCTAGATATTTGATGTCAGCCTATAAGTGACAGAGAACCACTGGAGGGTTTTAAACAGAGAGGCCGAGGATAGTTGTAGATTGAAAGAATGAATGACAAAGAGAAGGAAGCATTTATAAGAGTATTATAAGATTTGGGATTATGGGGATTTGGGAATCATGCATGACACCACTACGCTAGCAGAACTGATGGTTTAGTTATGAGGATTTGGAGGAGGCAGTGACAGAAGGAGACACTAAAATGGACATATATTTAAAAGATAGACTTAGTGACCAGTTGGATAGGGCAGCGGAGTGGGGGAGGGATTCCAGAATGGCTTAGTCTGTTCAGGTTCCTACAACAAATTGTTATAGTCTGGGTGGTTTATAAACAAGAGGAATTTATTTCTCATAGTTACGGATGTGGAAAAGTCCAAGATTAATGTGCTGGCACATTTGCTCTCTGGTGATTGCCTGATTCCTGATTCATAGCGCCTTCTCACTCTGTCCTCACATGGTGGAAAGGCAAGGGATCTCCCAATGGCCCCTTTTATAAGGGCATAAATCCTGTTCATGAGCTCCACCCTCATGACCTAATCACCTCTACAGGGTCCAGTTCCAAAGGCAATCACACTGAGGCTGAGATTTGAACATTCGAATTTTGTGGGGACATAAATATTCAGTGCATGGCACAATACATCTTAGATTTTTCAATTGAAATATTGCTAATATTGCTCCAACTCCTCTCCATTTTATTCATTTATTTAAATATTTTATTTTTAAGTAATCTCTACACTCAATGTATAGTTGAAACCCACAACCCCGAGATCAAAAGTTTCATGCTCCTTGGACTGAGCCAGCCATGCACCCCCAGTACCTCTCCATTTCACTTTCCCCTGTCCTCTTTCTTTTTCTTAGAGTGTAAAAAAAGAAGCCATAAGCCCGGAGCAGTGGCTTCAGAATTTGTCTTCATTAGATGGAGTCTCTGACAAATAACAGATGTGGTCACAGTATTATGTAGGCATTTTAAAGTAAAGTCTATTTTAGTAGTGTTTTTAGGTATAATCAAGAGACTTTAAATTCTATACATAAGGACAGAAGACTTACTTGGCTGAAAATCAGGAAAATGACACTGTTTTGAAGGGAGAACAAAGTAAAACATACAATGTGTGAAGGATAAGAAGGAAAAATAGAGGAAGGGCTGTTAGTAATGTCTTAATGCTTTTGAGCTAATGCTATCTTCTGCCAATGATTAGTCTGCAGACATTATCTAACAATTGCTCTTAATAAATAGTATTTCTGATGAGCCTGACATTCCACATTCTTTTCGGCTTCTCTGTACTTTATCATATTTTGCTACGTTTCGAAAGCTGTTCAATCTGAAAGTAGCATATTCCCGATATGGCTAAACTAGAGAACTAAAAAGAGAAACAAGGAAGAAATGAAGTAAAAGAGAAAGAAAATGGGAATAAAAAATGTCTCCCATTATCCTCATACAGTCATAATTGTAGTGTGTGTTTGTAGTACTTAGCATTCTTCACATGTCACTTTCTTATTTTATATATGTGTTAAGATTGAGAAAGCAGCATCACCTCCTCCTCATTTTACAGATAAAGGAAATAAATCCCTGAACATTTCAGTAATGTCTGATATTTTATAATTTATAGAATAAATGGCACATCCTTATCTTGACTTTTGGTTTTTTAACTCTATTCAGTTTTCTTGTTCCAACGTGTTTTTGTTTGTTATGGGTGTTTTGATGAGGGTTTGGGATGTATCAGAAATAACTGGAGGATTAGTAGAGAAAGACACTGTCCTTTTCTGAGTCAGTTCTCTCTCTTGCACTCCATCTCACACATGTAAAATTCAGTATCGGTGATAACAGCTCTCTGTGAAGTGAGTTTGGTCAAGTTCTATTACCCTCAGACTCTGCACAATTTTCAGTATGTGCTAGTCACTATAACTACTGCTTTGCTCCACTGTCTCTGACTGTATGGTCTTGGATATGTGGTAGTTTACTACTTACATATCTGGTTGGTCACTGAAGTGTTTTCACACACCTGATTCCTCTGACACATGAAAAATGAAGAACAGTTAGAACAAGAACTTAACAATGTGTACCTTTTGTCTGGAGCTTAAAGAAGGAAGTCATAATGGGAAAGCAGACCCACTAACTTCCCATCTCCATGGTTCCCCACCTGTTGTGTTAGTGAATCACCTCTACGACACCTCTCTGGGTCCCATCTGGCTTTGCCTTGTGCAGATAGAGCTCAGCTTTGCTCTGACTCAGCTGGCTGCTGCTCTGACTCGGTTGGTTCCCGTTGTCTCTCTTAGAGTTGCTGCCAACCTGCCTTTTCAGCGTTTCTAGCTCCAGCAGCTCTTGGCTTCCTGCCTCCTGACCACTCACCTCTCCATTGCTGCTTAATTTACCTCTGTCTTCTATTCCACCTCAGATTTCCCAAACCATATGACATTCTCTGTCCAGCAGGGAGCAAGCACAGGTGTTTTGGCTCCAAATTTTTCCTCTTTTTTTGAGTCACTTGAATCCTATCTTCTGAAATTGCTTTTGGGAAAAGGGTTAGTGGACCATACTTACTTTTGTGCTTTTCATCTCCTCACATATCTGATGTGTTGGCTGAGGTGTATGTCTCAGCTTAGAGTGAGGATATACTTTTGGAAAGGGTGCACCTTGGCCACCATCTTAACCTTCTGGGCTGGGGGCGGGGGGCAGTTAGCTCCTCCTGGTACTTTTGCTCATTATTTCTGGGGCTTGCTACTAAAGATTGAAGAATTAGATTCAAACAATACTTCTGGTTGCACTAGTGACTGACAACAGACAGCAGATCTTATTCATACCCAGTATCCTCTGAAGACATCATTTGAAGCTGACGATCCTGGTTCCTCATCTAGAACACCTTTTCCATGCTGAAATAATAGAATACATGTAAATTAAAATTGCATGAAATTCTAGTTGTCTATCAAGTCTCTGAAGAGACTCTCATGGGGGTTAGCAATCTTACTCTCTTACTGACTTAATTCTTTCTGTAGCCATGTTCCAACAACGTTGAAGCATAGCTGATATCAATGTGGGGGAGAAGCAGAGCCTCGAACATTAGTACCACCTACATCACAATAGATTTCACCAGTAAATTAAAGCTGAAGCAGTTAAATATGAGAAATGTCATACTTAGGATGACAGGCCCGTATCCCAATGTAGGTGAGCTTGGCTATATGTTGGGCTGGCATCTCCAACAATGCAATCCAGTGGGAGAATGGAGAAGTCAGCACTGAGAGGATCCAGGGATGGTTTCAGAGGTGAAGGTTTGCTTACATTATGTTGCTCAAAGGGATAGGTTCATGTCAGCTTGACCGGCCCTGGTATAGAATCTCTTTCAAGACTGAATGGGAGGTTTGGAATAGTGAGAGGAGAACCTGGTTTCAGGGTCATTGTACAGAAATGAAAGATGTAGTGGAACTCACTATCAGGTGGGAAGTTGAACTGGTTCAAAAGAAGACTCTGGCCTTCATCAGGGACTACAAATGGTAGGCACAATGCTTTCATGAGAATGGGTGAAGAGTGTGGCAGGTTGTCAGGGGCATAGATAAGGGGTCAGCAGAGTAGCAAGATTTCAAGTTCAATACATTCTCAGTGGACAAGCATCTGACCAAGGGTCTCTTTGAGCCCATCAGATAGAAGCTGAGAAATAGAACCACAAATATGGATTGCAGTTCCTCATATAAAGTCTTTCTTGGTTGAGATCAAATCAGTAACTCGGTGGAACTGAATCCTCTGACCAAGGGAATTAATTCCTGTGGGGGAGAGGAGCTATGGAGGCTATGGGTTAGAGTGACAGTTGTGGTGCTATGGTGACATAGGGTGATTAGCCTTCCTGGTTTGCCCAGGACTAGGAGATTTCTGGGATATGAGACTTTACATTGTAAGACTGAGACCATCCTGTTTTAACTGCTAGTTATCCTATGAAGAAATAAATGTATTCAATAATCTTGGTCAAGTGCCTCAGTATTGCTCAAGATTAAATAAGAAAAAAATAGCTCTTTATGTTTATATAAAATGTAAAATGTGGGCTTGATGGCAACTTTGGTAAGAAACCAATATCCATTTATTTTTTGTGACATATTTAATCATAGAATCTTAGAATTTCTGAATCAAGATGGAAATTAGATGTCATTTAACCTCTCACTGTGAGAATGATAAAACAGAGCTAGGGAGATTCAATAAATAAGTCAAGTTTGGATAGTTAATTAAAGGCATACTTTTTTGCATCCAAATTCTTTACTTGGCCTCATTATTTTTTTCTGCAGCACCTTAAGATTTTTCCTTTTGCCTCTTGGCAAAAGGGCTTAAGGGAAAAGATTTTAATAATTTCTTATCACAGGGAAAAAAACCCAACATTTTTTTTTGTGTCTATATGAGATAATGGATGTTAACTGAACTTAATGTAATCACTTCATGATACATGAAAGTTATTATGCTATATATGTTAAACTTACACAGGGCTGCATGTCAGTTTTATCTCAGTAAAACTGGGGTGGGAGAGAGTCTTTACCACACATAGACGGGTCTTTTTTCAGTTGGGTTCAGTCATCCTTCTTCAGAAAGTTATGGCAAAATCTACTATAGAACTCTAAGAATATCAGGTTGTAATGTTTCTTTAACAGTTATTATTATTATTACTAATAGCATGACCACCATTACCATAATTACTGTAGTATGGGGGATAAAAGACAATGTTTGTTTTAACCCCAGTTTCTTGGGTGGGTTGAAATGAAGAAAACCATAAATTCAGGGACTCTAGGAATACTTCTTGGCTACTAGATATCTCTCCATGGTCCCTACCGTAAATCTCTGAGATGGATGCTTAGCTCTGGGGTCAGTCAATTTATTCCTTCCTACATGTTGTCATTTTGGTTACTGCCTGGGCTATAAGTCATATTCGGGCCTTTTATCCCTGCAGTAGGAAAAGAAATAGAGTACTGCACAGTGACCAAAGTTTTGACCCTGTAAACTGTTACAAGAAAATTCCATACCTGCAGAGTGAGGGAAAATGACAAATAACTCTTTTTGTTTCAAAGTTTAAAGGAACAGGTCAATTTCAGCTGGAGGGTCAGCCTGTCATTTTTTATTCCATATATTGTCAAGTCTATCATGTCCAACATGCCCAGAGTAGCTCCTGGGGGATTGTCTGCTACTGAGACTCACAAATAGAAGAATGTTTTGAACAAGTCCATGGATAAGATGTGTTCATACTTTAAAGGTGCTCCAACCAGGTGAGTTCTAGAGAAAAAAAAAAAAATAGTCCATATTCTTCACACCTTAAAATTTACTCTAGAAGGCAATCCTTAAAATTATTCCTTGGAGTTTCACCAGGCCCCCTTCAAGGCTGGATTAAGAATAAATTTGATCTGGGTTAGGGGTAAATGCGGGTTAAGTAATTAAATATCCCCACTAATGATGTTGTTGTTAATATGACATCACAGATTTAATTTTGGTTGAATAAGCCGATTTACTTGTCCAAACAGTGCCTTGACTATTTTGGAATTGAATAGATACTATTTTTGTAAAACCAAAACAAACAAACAAACCAACAAACAAAAACTTCTCATTGTTTTCTGGAAAATTTTTGGAAAGAAAGTGGATGCTACCAGAAGCCCAGAAACGACATACCTGGGATTAAAAATGTATTCCTCCATAGTAGCATTGAATCAGGGGAAAGGGAAATTGATGTTTCTGATTAATGTTTTTGCCCCCAAAATTCTAGGGAGTATTTTCTAAACCACCCCAGAAACTTATTTCAGTAGTGTAAATCTCCAGGTAGTTCTCAAATGTCCCTCATTGACCAGTAGGCAATTTCTAATGAAGAGTTTTTAAATTTGGCTAATGTCACCTCTGTCGTGTTCTTACATAAGCACCAAGTGTAATGTTATATAAGTGGTAATAACCAAGAATTTCAGGCTTCAGTAAATATAAGGCCTATTAAGTACAGACTAAGTGAGGTTCATTGCTTTGGATACTTAATAAGTGTTTAGCTTAAAATAGTCACTTTTTTTCTGTTATAAAGACCTTGTATGTACTTGTTGGACAATTAAAAATTAGCTTCATGAAAATATCAAATTTAGATGGTTAATAAACCCACACTGGAACTGGGTAAGAGTTCTTCCCTCTAATATATTGTTTTCAATAAAGAATCAGTCTCTACATTAACTATTCCAATACTCATTAAAAAGAAAAACATAATAAAACATATCTTGTCAGATTAAGAAGCTCTTGAATCAACCTTTGGAAGACAAAGTGGAGCTTCTGAATAAACAGATTATTTTATGTAGGACAATGCCAACAGGCAATCTTAATTATGCTTTCTTCCAGCATGTGATGGTATTTCCTGTGAATTATTGTGGACAAACACTTGGGACAGCCACCAACAGTGTAATTTTTAGAGTAGCTGAGATGCGTGTTGTTCTTTTGCTTTTATATTGTGCTTCAGAATGTACTTTCATTACTTTCCTTAATTTGATTAAACTTATATTTGATTTTGTAATTTTGTCAAGAATAAATTCCTATCCAATTAGTAAAACACAGAAGGCAAATAGGGAGAACATATCCCATGGTTTAGCCACAGGTAAATGAATGGTACCCTTTTTTTGTGCACACGGTGGAGGTTGAAAACGTCCATATTTACAAAAATATGTACATATGTTTCTGTATTGATACACTTTGTGAGAAAAGCAAGCCCAAACCATATTCCAGTCTGTTTTCCTATGGATAAAGACTTAGCCATGTTTTATGCACAAAAAAGATTCCTGAAAGTTTTCATAGCTAGATTATATGAATAGAAAATAAAATTCACTAAGGTTGGACTGGTTATTTGAAACATCATTGAATAATCTTCCTGTAAAACAGATTTTAATTTGTCATGCTTGCTTAAAGCATGGCAGAAACTACTGACAAAATTAGCCCCTGTGTTTACAATAGATTTAATGACGGTATACCAAATTTCCATATTTTATGATATGGAAATGTGTTTTGCCGCCAAAGTTTGATATAATATTCAAAGCACTTGGGACCATTTTGAGAACCCTACCCAAATCAAAGAATTCCTCTGAAATGATCTCACAAAACTTGTCTGGATTCACTTGAGTGTGCTTCTAGACCAAGGCTTCTGCATAAAATATCACAGGAAAGCAAAATGCCTTTGTCAGTTAGTTTAGTACTCTGATGTATGATGCACACCTTTCTACTACTTTTGATATATAATCAATTCGAGGTCACCAGAAATAGCTTCTAACCAACAGTTTCATTCCAGCATTTCTGAAATAAACTGTTGAAAATGTGACCAAGATAATGTGAGGGTTGCTTTCTGAACTTCTAATGCTATTTCCTCTATAAAAAGCATCTTTATGGGGAGATAATCGGTGACAAGCTTGACTTTTTAAGGTAATTTCTCAAAGTGACAACCTTGCCATATCTAATTTATTCCCCCCCCCAACCTATATGACAGGAATCAGCCTGACTCTTTAGGAGTTTTCACATCAAATAAGATGCCCTAACATTAATGAAGGATAATTTTTATGTATTTCAATTTTAGTCTTATTTAATTTTTAAGTAGGCAATATACTCATATCATTCAAAATTCAAAAAGCATAAAGGAATATTCACTGAGAATTCTCTCTTCACGCCTATCAGCCACCCAGTTTCATTTTTTGGAGATAACAATGTCATCAATTCCTTGGGTATCCTTCCAGAAAGATTCTAGGCTGCATACATAAACATATACATCTATAAATATGAATATATTATCTGCTGGGGAGCCTCTAATGAGCTAGGCAGAATGTGCCTCAGAATTGTCTGATTTCCTATGTGTTATTAATGCCCTCATACTTCCAAAGTGCATGCAAACTTCCTAGTGCATGCATTAGAATGTCTGACTGGTTTCCACAGGTACCAGGCAGCAGCAGCAGAGAAACCCTGGGTCAGGACATGGTGCGTTGGTGGTACAGATGAGAAGAGGTACCATGAAGTTATACTTGTGTTGAGGTGGGTCCTGAGTGACAGCTCTTGCAGTAAAAATTTGACGAAAGGAACACTGGGGTGGCTCCGTTGGTTGAGTTCCTGATTCTTGATTTTGGCTCAGGTCATGATCTCAGGATCTTGGGATCAAGCCCTGTGTCAGGCTCCACATTAGGCACAGAGTCTGCTTGAGATTCTCTCTCCCTCTCCCTCTGTCCCAAACCCCACTCATGCTCTCTCCTGTCTCTCTAAACAATCTTAAAAAACAAAAAAAGTTGAGCCAAGAGGACTTGAGAAAAGGCACAAGAGAAGTGCTATACATAGGGCATTCTGGTAAAGTATGTGTAGCCAGCCCATCAAAGTTAAAAGAGAGGCAGGAAGCAGTTGCTGATACTGAGATTATAGCACAGATTCAGATTTAATAAACTATAATTCTAGAAAGAGACTCATCTTGATAATTTTCACTCCAGGGACTGGATTTTCCTACTAGGTTTTCCTAATAGGCTTTTCATTTCTTTTGTAAAATAGATGCAACATAACATTTGCCATTTTAACCATGCTTAAGTGTACAATGGATTAGCATTATGTACATTTACATTATTGTGCAACCTAGTAGGCTTTTTAGAAGTGCCGCATAGTAGAAACTTTCAAATTTTTACTCATCTTGAAAGTAGCTGTTTTATACCTCTTTTTTTTTTTTTTCACTTAGGCCCTTGATATATTAAAAAATGTAGGACTTTGAAGTCTTTCTGTGAATTCACCTTCTGTAGATCCCATGCCATGGAAATTTTTAACAAAGAAAGTGTTATGTCTGGAATTCTAAAACTCCACAAAAGGCTGGAAAATTCCAGGGGCGAAATTTAAAATGGCCATTATTTTACTTATTGTTTTGAGAAATGCCACTTTTTTGGATTATCTGGACATGTATTATTGATTCTATTTATAAGTCTGGGCAAACATCAAATTTTGCAAAGATCTTTCTCCTGAAAGGTGGTTCCTGACTGATGACAGGCTTTGTCCTTGGATCAACTATGAAGTGCCACATCTACTTAAGAGTTTGTTGATAACAATTGATAGAGATAGGATGTGTCTTTTGATTATAAAATCTTTAGGAAGCAATCTATCTTTCTGCCTTTTAGTGGATTTGTGTACTGGCTGGCACAGACATAATTTCCCCTTTAAGTCCACAATTCCTTAAAACATGCCTTGGAAGGGGCACCTGGATTGCTCAGTCAGTCAGTCTGACTTGATTTTGGCACAAATTGTGATCTGTGGGTCACGATCTGGGCTCCTGAGATGGAGGTCTTTGTTCGGCTCTGCACTTGGGGGGGGTCGCCTTGAGATTCTCTCTCCTTTTCTTTGCACCCCCTCCAAACTCTTTCTCTAATAAATAAATAAAATCTTAAAAAATGTCTTGGAAAAATACCTAGTTTTCAATAATAGGTTCTATCTAATGGCACAAATACCAAATACTAGAATACTAAATTCCAAGAACATGAAGCATATTCCTCTGAAGAAGCATTTGAGCCTTCCTTTCTCTAGGATGGATGAAGCCACATCAAGTCTGTGATAGCTGGTAGACATAGGCACACAATCATGTGCACGAACACTCATTCACACAGAATACTGGTCAAGGATCTTGACAGAAAATATTCATCAATGTATTTTCTGTTTAAAATAAGGCAAATCAGAGTCACCCTCCATCTAATACACACAAGAATTTATAAGAATTGGCGTTGCTGTCTTCCTCTGTGTAGGTTGCTGTAACAAGTACCGTGGATTGAGTGGCTTGTAAACAACAGAAATTTATTTCTCAAAATTATGGTTGCTGGGGAGTCTGAGATTAAGATACTGGCAGTTGGTGTCTGGTAGGAACTTGCTTCCTTGTTCCTATCTGTCTTTATTGTGTGTCCTCATTTGTTGGAAGGGGCAAGGGAACTAGCTCTCTGGGATTCCTTTTATAAGACCACTGATCCCATTCATGAGATGTCATCTCTCATGACCTGACTACTTCCTAAAGGCCCCACCTTCAAATATCATCATACTAAGGATTGGCTTTTAACATAGGAAGAGGCACACAAACATTCAGTCTATGGTAGTTTTTTAAAGCATTTTGTCTTGGGAAATGTACATATGACAAAATTTTAGTCATCTCATGCTCATGTTAATAGTTTAATTGGAGCTTTTGGGCGGAAATAACTTGCTGTCATTTCCTTCTGAACACACGGCCTTTCTTAAAGAATCTGTGGTTGGTATTTTTGACTTTGTAAATGGAACATAAGTTAAATTGTTCAATGACTTTGGTATGCTGAACTAATCTGAGGATGTTACTGTGTCTGAGGTTTCTTGTTTTATCAAGGAGCAAGAGAAGCATGTTTCACATTATGAGGAACACAGATATTAGCAGCTTTGAAGTTATTTCCCTGTTATGTCCTATTGGATTATTTTGGCTACTGAAATACTAATTAATTCTGTAAAAGAATATTATTAGAAGACTTTATTTTAACTTTTATACAATGCACAAGGCAATATTTCTCAGCTTGGACACTATTGCCATTTTGGGCCAGATAATTCTTCCATTTTTTTTTTTTTTCCAATTGAAGTATAGTTGATCAGATTACCTTTTTATTGTGGAGGCTGTAGGATGTTTACCAGCATTCCTGCTCTCTAACCTCTAGATGCTGGTAGCTCCAAAAATGTCTCCAAGTGTTGTCAAGTGTCCCTGTGGTTGAAAGTCGTGGGGGGAATGCTCAAATTCTAGAATCACTGGCTTAATGGAATCCCAATTTAGGATATGGTTTCTAGAGCTAGTCGCTTCCTCTCTTAAAAATTTATTTATTTATTTTGGAGAGAGAGAGAGCAAATGAGAGAGAGAGAGCAAACAGAGGGAGTGGCAGAGGGAGAAGGAGAGAGAGAATCTCAAGCAGACTCCCTGTTGAGCAATGAGCCCTTTGTGGGGATCGATCTCACAACTCTAAGATCATGACCTGATCCAAAATCAACAGTCAAATGCTTAACTGACTGAGCCACCCAGGAGTTAAGAGCTAGTCTTAATGCCAGGTGCATAAATCAAAGATGTGTAGGGCTGTAACGTTGTTAAAATATGGAAATAATTTTATACCAGTTGCTAAATGGTTCTTTTCTGAGTCCTCCAGATTCTACTTCTACTCTGCTCTGTCTCCTCCACATAACCCATATCCCATCTCTCCATTAGGCATAAACTCAAGGATTAAAACTGGCATAACAAGGGGACTCCAGGACTTGCCTTATCAATTGTTAAAATTTATCTATCTATTATTATTTGCCAATTTTGTTTTTTATATTTATTTTGTTATCACTCCTTCATACAACTTAGAGGCAGCTGGGCTCACCATACCTCTCCATTCACAGTGGAATCCTAGAACAGAAAGCCAGATTGCTACCTTTAGTCTGTTGTTTTGATAAATACTACATATTTCCCTGTCGCACAAATCAGCCCTTTGCGAAAATGACTGAGCTCTCCTTACTCCTGATCTCAGGTTAAACCATATTCTGTCTGGAGTTTAGTTTTAAGATAGGCTTGTTTGGAGAATTAATGGGAAAATACCCAGAGAGAAATTGCTACACAAACTTACAATGTAGAAATAGTTCCAGTGGAGATGATAAAAAAAGCTCTGTCACGGCATAGAGTCAATGATAGACAGAGCTTGGAATCCATCCTCATGTGTGTAAGTCACTCATTGACAAACTGGTCATGCATCTCCACAGAGTCAGAGACACTGACAAACGTATTTATTCCGTAGATACCAGGGCTCTCCACCTACACTCTTATCTGCAGGATTATTGAGCATTTCAATAGTTTCTTGTGGACTCCTTGGATTTCAGAGAATTCAGGGAATTGTTTGAATCTGAAAAAAAATTCACTTCTGCTTATGCTTTACATTAAGAATTATTAACCATTCACACCAGTCAGAATGGCTAAAATCAACAAGTCAGGAAATGACAGATGCTGGCGAGGATGCGGAGAAAGGGGAACCCTCCTACACTGTTGGTGGGAATGCAAGCTGGTGCAGCCACTCTGGAAAACAGCATGGAGGTTCCTCAAAATGTTGAAAATAGAACTGCCCTATGACCCAGCAATTGCACTATTGGGTATTTACCCTAAAGATACAAATGTAGTGATCCAAAGGGACACATGCACCCGAATGTTTATAGCAGCAATGTCCACAATAGCCAACCTATGGAAAGAACCTAGATGTCCATCAACAGATGAATGGATCAAGAAGATGTGGTATATATACACAATGGAATACTATGCAGCCATCAAAAGAAATGAAATCTTGCCATTTGCAACAACGTGGATGGAACTAGAGCGTATCATGCTTAGCGAAATAAGTCAAGCAGAGAAAGACAACTATCATATGATCTCCCTGATATGAGGAAGTGGTGATGCAACATGGAGGCTTAAGTGGGTAGAAGAATAAATGAAACAAGATGGGATTGGGAGGGAGACAAACCATAAATGACTCTTAATCTCACAAAACAAACTGAGGGTTGCCGGGGGGAGGGGGTTGGGGAGAAGGGGGTGGGATTATGGACATTGGGGAGGGTATGTGATTTGGTGAGTGCTGTGAAGTGTGTAAACCTGGTGATTCACAGACCTGGGGATAAAAATATATGTATATAAAAAATATATGTTTATAAAAAATAAAAAATTTAAAAAAAAAAAAAAGAATTATTAACCAGTTTTTTTAAACTCGGAAAATTAAAAATTTCCTTAAAATATGTGAAAACACAGGGTGACTGGGTGACTCAGTGAGTTAAGCCTCTGCCTTTGGCTGAGGTCATGATCCTAGGGCTCCGGGATCTAGCCCGTATCCACATTCATCTCTCTGCTCAGCAGGGAGTCTGCTTCCCTCTGTCTCTACCTGCCTCTCTGCCTACTTGTGATCTCTCTTTCTCTGTGTCAAATAAATAAATAAAATCTTTCAAAAAAATAAAATATGTGAAAACAAATATTTTATGTTAGTTTTTCTCTAGCTAGAATTTTAAATAGCTATTTTTTCCTGATTAGAAAAATGCACCATTTATCCCAAAAAACTAATAAAAAAAAGAAATAATAGTACTCTTTCATCTAACATCCCAACGATAACAATTTCTTATATGTATTATTCTGGATTTTATATATAGATAATATTTTTGTTAAAGCAAAAGGGAGCATGCTCTAAATCCTCCTTTTTCTGCATAATCTAATGTGGACATAAAATAGTTTCACATGATTCACCTGTGGTAGCTGTAGATTGTATGGATGAATCATTACGAATTTGGCCTTATGGAGAATTATACTGGTTTTATTTTATGTTGTATTTAACATTGTCATTGTGATTTTCATGGACACATCTTTGCATATTTGTTTTCTTTCTTTTAGAGCATTTCCTCAAAGTGAAAACATAGAGTCAAAAGATATGCCCATTTTGCGTTTTGGTGTATGTTATCCAGCTTCTGTTTAGGAAGATCTGCCCAATTTCCATTCTAATAGGGCATGAGTATCCCCACAACCCACACCTTTCCTAGACATACATATCTTTTAAAATAGGTTTACAGGGGCACCTGGGTGGATCAGTGGGTTATAACCTCTGCCTTCAGCTCAGGTCATGATCTCAAGTCCTGGGATTGAGCCCCACATCGGGCTCTCTTCTTAGCAGGGAGCCTGTTTCTTCCTCTCTGTCTGGCTCTCTGCCTGCTTCTGCTTTCTCTCTGTCAAATAAATAAAATCTTTAAAAAAATTAGGTTTACAATACATTAACAAAGCCACCCAAATTTTGAAATCGTGCATTGGTATAGGTTGACTATGGAAGTTTGCGATTGTGTTTTCTTAAGTAATGATCATAAAACTGAACATCTTCCCAAGTGAAACCAGGTTAACCTACATTAGAAGGCTTCAGAGAGTCCAGAGAGAGATGAGAATGAATTATATGTCTGATTATTGAGAATTAAGACCATATCAATATATCTTATGAGAGTAGTGTCAGCCCTGTAACAGCTGACTTTGGTTTAAGTTTCTCCCTTAGAAATTCTGATCAGGAGCGGTGGCTGTACTTAAGGACTTGCATTATTTTTATTACATTCAGTGACAAAGAAAAGCCTTAGCCTCACTTTCTAGTGCTTCTTCTGATGGAGTTATTTTTGAGTTCCTTTTCTCCAATTGCTTTTGAGAGGCCAGAGCCCAAGTGAAACACAGTTTGGGTCTGAGTTTGATGTAGGATGGTTTCCAGAAATCAGGTCAGTAGCTCTCATTTAAAAGATAATGACTCCAGGCAGGCTTACAGCCCTCTCCTCTGGCAGAATGAAACCCAGCCCTAGGCTGGGCTGAAAGAAAGCAAATGACACACTGGACTTTAAATTCTTTTTTTTTTTTTTTTTTTTTTTTTTGTCCTAGGCAGCTCCTGTGAGAGTGTCCATCACATATGACTGTCTCTCCTTCAGGCCCCTTCCCCAGATCTCCTGCAAATCCCAAAGGACAAAGCCAGTTTGCTTTCAGAACTTGTTCTTCAGTGGACTCCTTGTAATTTTTGGAGGAGAGGGTATAGTGGGGTAAGGGACCAAAATGTATTGAATATGTACAATATTCTAGCCCCATAGGAGATTTTTTTCATTTGCATGACAACAATATGAGATAGTATGTTAGAGTTCTTTAGAAAACAGAACCATGATATGTGTGTGTGTGTGTGTGTGTGTGTGTGTGTTTATATATACAAAGAGATTTTATTTTAAGGAATTAATTCATGTAATTGTGGGGCCTGGCAAGCCCCAAATGTGTAATGCAGACCAGTGGGTTGAAAACTCGGACAAGGTTTCTGTGTTGCAGACTTGAGGCCCAATCGCTTCCTCCTTGAGAAACCTTAGTCTTCATTCTTAAGACCATCCATAATTTGGAGGGTAATCTATTTTACTTAAGTCAGCTAATTGCAATCGTTAATCATATCTGCAAAAGCCTCCAAAGCAGCATCTAGACTAGTGTTTGTCCAAAAAACGGGGCACCATGCCTGAGGCAAGTTGGTATACAGATTAACTATCACAGATAATTTTTAGAAGTTTGCACAAAGCCATAGTCCATACTAAAGGATTTACCTTTTACAGATGAGAAGATTAAAGTTGCAGAAATTAGGTAACTTCAGAAAGATCCTACAGTTTGTAAGCAGTGGAACTGGGGCTTCAATCTCACTCTAACTCCCAAGTCCGACGTGTCCACTGTAGGTACACACCTTCACACATGCATTCACACTGATGCACGCACTCACATATTCGCACACATGCAGCACTCTCAGTCACATGCACACATGCCCTGTGCCCCCACACACGAACCTCTCTTACTTTTTTAGCCTGACCTCAGGAAAATCCACGTCATAGATAAAGGGAAACTAACCCAGATCAGCTTTCATAATCAGTGATATCTGAAGGAGGAGGCTGCACCATAGGGTGGGGATAAATTGAATCAGAAAGGAAGGCAACTGTCACACTAACAAACCAAAACCTTATGAATTTTTTTCAGGCTATATTTTAGGAAATATCCCACTATTGTTAGGCAAGTGAAAATAGTTCAGGGATCTGTAGTTGAAGCTGAATCTTCTATGCACAGAGCTTAAGAGAAAAGTTAACAACTCTGTCAACTGTTTGAAATATTCTAAAATATATATTTGGAAGCAGTAGTCTACATATTTCTGGAGCATTTTAGAATTTTTTAGATTTCTTTCTCACCCCTTCCCTCTTTTCAGGGCAATTAGGATATTCTATTTTTTTTTTTTTATCAGCTACATCTGAGGGTACTGAGAGGTTTGATAATTTCAATATTAGAGTCACTTAATTTTCATTCCATATGTATTGAAGAGTTGTCTGTTCCTTTATGCCACTCAGAAATATGAAATGTGAAATTTAAAAAGTTAGAAATCAAGCAGCATTACTTCATTAGAATCTAATAATTCAGCTCCTAAATCATGTTTGTTCTCTGAGTTAGGAGGTAGTGCTGTTCACAGAAATCAGTTGCTTTCTTATACACTAACAATGTAACTGTATAAAGAAAAGTTAGAGAATAGATTACATTTACAATAACACCAAAATTATAAGATATCTTGGAATAAACCTGACCAAAAAGGTACAGGATCTATACTCTAGAAGACATAAAAAGATGGAAAAGCATTCCATGTTCATGGATCAGAAGAATAATTATAAAAATGTCTATGCCGCCCAGAGCAATCTATGCTTTCAGTGCCATCCCAATCAAAATATCAATGGCATTTTTTAAATTGCTGGAACAAATAATCATAAAATTTGCATAGGACCAGAAAAGACCCTGAATCACCAAGGAAATGTTAAAAAAGAAAAACAAAGCTGGGGGCATCATGTTGCCTGATTTCAAGCTATATTACAAAGCTGTGATCACCAAGACAGCATGACCCTGGCACAAAAACAGACATATAGACCAATGGGACAGATTAGAGAGCCCAGATATAGACCCTCAGTTCTATAGTCAAATAATCTTTGACAAAGCAGGAAAAGCTATCCAGGAAAAGAGACAGTCTCTTCAATAAATGGTACTGGGAAAATTGGACAGCTATATGCAGAAGAATGAAACTTAAACATTTGCTTACAGCATACACAAAGATAAACTCTAAATGGATGAGTCTTCAATGTGAGACAAAAATCTATCAAAATCCTAGAGAAGAACATAGGCACTAACTTATTTGACATCAGCCACAGCAACTTCTTTCACATTTCCAAAGGCAATGGAAACAAAAGTGAAGATGAACTTTTGGGACTTCATCAAGATCAAAAGCTTCTGCACAGCAAAGGAAACAGTCAACAAAACAAAGAGGCAACCCATGGAATAGGAGAAGATATTTTCAAATGACACTACAGAAAAAAAGGCTGATGTCCAAAATCTATAAAGAACTTCTCAAACTCAACACCAAAAAACAAATAAACAAGTCAAAAATGGTCAGAAGACATGAACAGACACTTCTCCAAAGAAGGCATACAAGTGGCTAACAGACACATGAAAAAATGTTCACCATCATTAGCCATCAGGAAAATTCAAATCAAAACCACATTGAGATACCATCTTACACCAGTTAGAATGGCCAAAATGACAAGGCAAGAAACAACAAATGTTGGTGGGAATGCAAACTGGTGTAGCCACTTTGGAAAACAGTGTGGAGATTCCTCAAAAAATTAAAAATAGACCTACCTTATGACCCAGCAATTTCACTACTGGGTATTTACCCCAAAGATACAGATATAGTGAAAAGAAGGACCATATGCATCCTAATTTTCATAGCAGCAATGTCCACAATAACCAAACAGTGGAAAGAGCTGAGTTGCCCTTCAACAGATGAATGGCTAAAGAAGAAGGGGAGGTTAACCATGAGAGACTATGGACTCTGAAAAACAATCTGAGGGTTTTGAAGGGGCAAGGGGTGGGAGGTTGGGGGAACCAGGTGGTGGGTGTTATAGAGGGCACAGATTGCATGGAGCACTGGGTGTGGTGAAAAAATAATGAATACTGTTTTTCTGAAAATAAATAAATCAATTTAATAAAAAATAATGAATACTGTTATGCTGAAAATAAAAAAAATAATAAATAATAAAAAAAAGAAGATGTGGTCCATATACACAATGGAATATTACTCAGCCATCAGAAAGGATGCATACTCAACCTTTACATCAACATGGATGAGACTGGAGGAGATTGTGGCAAGGGAAATTAGTCAAGCAGAGAAAGTCAATTACCATATGGTTTCACTTATTTGTGGAACATAAGGAATAGCATGGAGGATATTAGAAGAAGGAAGGGAAAAATGAAGTGGTGGGCTATAGGAGGGGGAGATGAACCATGAGAGACTATGGATTCTGAGAAACAAACTGAAGTTTTTGGAGTGGGGGAGGGAAAGTGTTGGCCCAGTGATGGGTATTAAGGAGGGCATGTATTGCATGGAGCACTGGGTGTTATACACAAACAATGAATCATGGAACACTACAGCAAAAACTAATGATATACTGTATGGTGACTAACATAAAACAAACAAAAAAAAGGAGGTGGCATTGTTATTTCAGTAAAAAGAAGTTTGATTGCAGAAATAACAGTTTTTTGGAAAAAATGTCCACATTTTTCTTTTTTCCTTTGACTCATTTTATGAGGATAGCTTTAAGAGAAAGCTGGAAAATACTATGAACTATTATTCAAGGAAAATGCTAATCCTATAGTGAAAAACAGCATAGCCATTTTCAAATTGGAGTTTCTCCTTTGAATGGTTTAGGAAGGTGAGCAATTAAAATCTGGTAATTCACATAGGAGACATTTGGTTGGTTTATAAATTTTATTTAGTAATTAACTAATTTGAAACTAACAGTGATTTATATCCATAAATATAAGATGAATTCTCTAGATTTTGACATTACCTCCACATCCATCTGCTATGAATGCTTAAGTGAGCATCAGACACATAGAACAAATTACTCATCTTTGGAAATGTAGAGATTATTGAAAAGTTATAGCAACAAACTAGAAATTTCTACTTTGGATGTGCATGCATTCCTTAAATTCATTTTAAAGGGGGAAAGGTAGTAAGATAAAATTTACCATTTTTACTTTCTATCTGCCCAAAAGCATTCACAAAGAATACTAAATATATACCATGAAATACAATACCTTTAGGAAGTGAAAGGTCCCATGCTGCAAGTTGGTTCCGACAGAAAGCTCCCATAAGAACATTCACAAGAACTACAGAACTTAACAGTCCTCATATACTTTTAGTTGTCACAACCTTTCTTGTCTCTAGTCCTCAGTCCCAAAAATGGGTAAAATCAACTGTATATTTTTGTGTAATGTAATAGAGATTATAGGCATTCAGATGCATAGACAGAACCACACATCGAGACTGATTCTCTAGTTCAGGAAACAATAAATAGGATGGTAGAACATTTCAGAGAGAAGATCTAAAGACTTTTAAAAGTGAAAATGAATTTGGATACCTGTAAATGCTGTAAAATTTTATTTCTTGGCATGCCTCTGGGAGACTGACTAAGAAAGGCAAGACAGAACTTGACCAGTATTCTCCAGGCATACCATCAGGGGACATTTAGAAGTATAAAACAGAACAAAAAAAACTTCAGGGAACCATAAAGCCTCACTTGGAAGTCCTCTTAATTTTATCCTAGTACCACTTCTCTGCAAACCATTTCCCCCTGCTACCCAACACCCCAGCTATGCTCCAGTCCCCTCAAGGTCCATGGCAGTGACCCAATTTCTAGAATTTTCTTTTTCATCTATAGTCTGAACATATCCATTAGGGATGTGCTAGCTGAAGCTCTGTGCTGATAAATTAATGCGTGTTATGATGGGACAGATAACCAGGTCTAATTTGATATGGTCTCAGGTTGCATATTCGCATATTTGCCTTAACACATATATCTCTTTTTCATAGCTTTCCCTCACACTCCACCACAGAGCTCCCCTCTGAGAGTAAAAATGCAGTTATATAGATGAAAAAACTTTGAAATTTGAAGAGCAATACACAAGTGTTAAATATTGTGGCAAAAGGATATATTATACAATCTAAATATTTGAATTAAGCACATTTTAGTAATACCATACATATGTATAGTATAGTAACACAGACACAGACACACACACATGCCTTTCAGTGACTTCCTGTTTCATTCAATGAAATCCAGAATTCTCACCATGGTATAAATCTTTGCCCAACTTGCTCCATTAATTATGTGACCCAATCCCCCTTTGCTCACTCTGCTCCAGCCACAATGGTTTCCTTGCTCTTCCTCAGTTAGGTCTGGTGTCCTCTCATCTCAGACTCTAAGCTTTTGCTCCTCCCTCTCCCCATACATTCACCAGCCTTACTCCTTCATCTCTTTACGTTTTCTGCTTAAGTAGCATTTAATCAAGAGTCCCAGATCTTTTCACTACATCTGTATCTTTGGGGTAAATACCCAGTAGTGCAATTGCAGGGTCATAGGGAAACTCTATTTTTAATTTCTTGAGGAATCTCCACACTGTTCTCCAAAGTGGCTGCACCAACTTGCATTCCCACCAACAGTGTAAGAGGGTTCCCCTTTCTCCACATCCTCTCCAACACTTACTGTTTCCTGTCTTGCTAATTTTGGCCATTCTAAGTGGTGTAAGGTGGTAGCTCAATGTGGTTTTAATTTGAATCTTCATAATGGCTAGTGGTAATGAACATTTTTTCATGTGTCTGTTAGCCATTTGTATGTCTTCATTGGAGAAGTGTCTGTTCATATCTTCTGCCCATTTTTTGATATGATTATCTGTTTTGTGTGTGTTGAGTTTGAGAAGTTCTTTATAGATCCTGGATATCAACCTTTTGTCTGTACTGTCATTTGCAAATATCTTCTCCCATTCTGTGGGTTGCCTCTTTGTTTTGTTGACTGTTTCCTTTGGTGTGCAGAAGCTTTTGATCTTGATGAAGTCCTAAAAGTTCATTTTTGCTTTTGTTTCCCTTGCCTTTGGAGACATATCTTGAAAGAAGTTGCTGTGGCTGATATTGAAGAGGTTACTGCCTATGTTCTCCTCTAGGATTTTGATGGATTCCTGTCTCATGTTGAGGTCTTTCATTCATTTCAAGTTTATCTTTGTATACGGTGTAAGAGAATGGTTGAGTTTCATTCTTCTACATATAGCTGTTCAATTTTCCCAGCACCAGGGGAAAGAACCAAGATGCCCTTCAACTGATGAATGGATAAGGAAGATGTGGTCCATATATACTATGGAGTATTATGCCTCCATCAGAAAGGATGAATACCCAACTTTTGTAGCAACATGGATGGGACTGGAAGAGATTATGCTGAGTGAAATAAGTCAAGCAGAGAGAGTTAAGTATCATATGGTTCCACTTATTTGTGGAGCATAAGAAATAACTTGGAGGACATGGGGAGATGGAGAGGAGAAGGGAGTTGAGGGAAATTGGAAGGGGAGGTGAACCATGAGAGACTATGGACTCTGAAAAACAATCTGAGGGTTTTGAAGGGGCAGAGGGTGGGAGTTTGGGGGAACCAGGTGGTGGGTGTTAGAGAGGGCACGGATTGCATGGAGCACTGGGTGTGGTACAAAAACAATGAATACTGTTATGCTGAAAAGAAAAAAAAAAAAAGAAAGAAAGAAAAACAATCTGAGGGTTTTGAAGGGGCGGGAGGTGGGAGGTTGGGGGAGCCAGATGGTGGGTATTAAGGAGGGCACGTATTGCATAGAGCACTAGGTGTGATGCAAAAACAATGAATTCTGTTACGCTGAAAAGAAATAAAAAAATACTTTTTGCTAAAAAAAAAAATTCCCAGATTTTCCTATCCAAAACACAGACTTTTGTTCCCCGACTCCTTTTACCTTGCTTATCTTCTTCGGAGTGTTCCACAGCCAATGCTTTGTTTATTATTTTTATTTTGTGTCCTTATCCTTCTATTAGAATGAAGCTTCAGAGAGTTTTTGTCCCCTGGCAAAGCGCTAGCACATGACTGATACATGGGACAAATGCAATGTCTGTTGAATGAAGATTAATTAGTAAAGCTGGGCCAGATAGCACTACTCATCCCTTCTTGTTTACTGAACTGATGATTTTTACTTTATTTTTTGGAGCAATTTTAGGTTTAGAGCAAAATGAAGGGGAAGGTAGAAAGATTTTTCATATGCCCTCTGCCCTGACTTTTGTCTCTTCCACTATCAAAATCCTGCACCGCAGTGGTACAATGGTTGCACTTGATGAACCTATGTTAACATTTCATCATCGCTCAGGATTCATAGTTCATATTGGGATTCACTCTTGGTGCTGTACAGTCTATGGGTTTGGACAATGTATAGTGACATGGACCCACTATTATAGTAACAGACAGAGTAGTTTCACTGCCTTAACAAGCCTCTGTGCTTCACCTATTCATCTCTTCCTCCTTCCTGTCCTCTGGTAACTACCGATTGTTTTATTATTTCCATAGTTTTGCCTTTCCCATAATGTCATATGGTTGGAATCATGCCTCATGTAGCCTTTTCAGATTGGCTTCTAGAAAGGGCTTTTCCAACCATGAAGTACTTGGGTCTTGCTAAAATCAACCAACAAGCAAATGAACTGTAGATAAATAACCAATAGGCCTCACAAAACTGAATGAAACAGCCAACATTAAGTCACATTAAAGCAATACAGAAGGAAGCCTCTTGGGTTTAGAAGATAGTTATTTTTGAGGAAGAATCTTTGGATGACATGAACTGTGAGCCTAACTTTAGCTAAAGTGCACACAGTTTTATTTTGTCTTCTAGTGGTCCTGTCAGCCTTATGTGTGGATGAAGATCTTCTATAACTTCCCCTGTGTTAACTGGTATGAGCCCCAGGCCTGCAACTTCCTCTGTGTACTCTCAGCTCAGCTGGGCCACTTCACCTTCCACAATTTTAGCATATGTACCTTTGAGATAACACATTCAAGCTTAATGTCCTCTAAGGGTTGCTCCTTGGACTGATGTGACTTGACAGGTGCATTTGATAAATTCCTACAATTGAATTTAGTAAATTAGTTTTGTAGTGACTGGTGTTTTTCTTTCTGGTACAGAATGTAGAGATTACTGTAATTTCTATAAATCAAAGTATGAGGCCCATTTGCTTCATTGCAATCAACTCAGCATTTAGTGGCTGATCCAAAATAGGTCTTCAATAAAAATCTGTTGATTGAATAAATGCCTGAATTCATGAATAGGTGAATGAAAGCTATTCTAAAGTGGGTGTCCACAAATGTACCAGGCTTACTTTTTAGTAACCTGGTAGACTTCTTCTGTTTTGTTCTCTTTAGTATTAAGTAGAAATATTGCCTCTACTATTTTAACTTTAATGCTATCTCATAGTTTTAGGGCCTGATTTACTTAAATCCATGCTTTGGACATGTAAAAGCCAATGTTTAATTTTCCAAAGACATACATCAAGCCTAGTGACATGAAAACAGTGCTGCCTGATTGGATTTTCCCCTAATGAATGGAGATCATAAAAGGGACTTATGTTCAATATCATTTATTCATACTCCCAACAACTTGTACATTTACAAGTTACCACTTCCCTTCTCACCAACAGTAAAATGAAGCTCTGCTTTGAATAGGATGCAGGTTGCTGTCAGGTAAAAATATATCCTGGCTTGAACTATGGATATTTGCATCCATACCCTTGGGGATAGCACCAGGCCATTACTTAGTTGAAACATGGTTGTCAAAGCAAAATTACAGTGAGGGAAGCTAAAACACTACTTGAGATGTTCTTGCTGTGTAACCACCAGTCTCTGGAGCTGGAAGAAGCGGATAGAGGCAGAATGTTTATTAATACTCCTTTGTTCCTCAGACCAGGCAGTCAGCTGAGCAATTCATTGCCAATAGCATGTGTTAGGGTCACTGACTATTTGAAACATTAAAAATTAATGATAATTTCATGTCCTCATGGATTTGTGTCTTTTGGGTGACTCTGAGGTACCTGAGGAAGGAAACTCTTGGAGAAAACATTGGCTCCTGTGGCATTTGGGGCAGGGCAATTCTTTGCTTTACACAATTGCCATTTGTGCTGTACTAAGTGCCAGTAGCATCTCTTTAGACACAGTGTCACCCCAAATGCTACCACATTGTTCCAAAGACTCCCTGGTTCTTAGTGGTGGTGGTGGTACCACCTCTCATGGTGAATCATGCCCATTAGGGAGGGCCATATAGAAAAAGAATAGAGAGGAGGAGAAATAGTTTCTTGAGATGATCACTTTGAATTTAAAAACCTTGGGATTAAATCTAACTTTTATTACAGCATTTGGGCAACTATATCCTATACCCTAGTTTGTAGTTCTATAAAACATTCACTAATGAATTCAACATATACTTTTACTGAGTGCCTGTATTGCCCCAGACATTTTACTGGGTGTTGGGTATAGAGTTATACATTAAACAGACATGCTGCTGGCCTCAGGGAGCTTACAGTCTAGTGGAGAAAGGGGACAGAACAGAAATAGGTAGAAAAACAATATTTAATTACATTTTGTGTTCCATGAAGGCAACACACAGGAAATTGTGATGTGGAGCAATGTTAAAGGGTCATTGGATACTTACTCAGATCACATTGTTAGGGAAGCCTTATTTTATCATTTGGTACCCCCAAATGAGAAAGATGGGGTATCAGCATGTGCAAAGAGCATGAAAGAGTGTGGCAATAGCAACACAAATCAACAAGTATGGGGAGAAGTGACATAGTGCATTGAATAAAAGCAAGGACGTTGAGGTCCTGCTGGTTGCCTCTAAGAAGTATGCTTATCACCAGTGACTTTGAAGAAGTCTTCTCTCTTTTCTGTGTCTGTTTCCTCACCTAAGAAATAAGGATGTTACATAGAAATATTCCTATGGTGTCTTATAGCTCTGAGTCTATTGAATAGTTTCTATTGGTTTGTTCATTCTTAGAAGTTGCCACAAAGCAATTAGTTCCTCATACGATCACAGTGCTAATAATGATCTTAAAGATCATTTAGTCTAACACCTTTAATTTGTTTTTAAGAAAATGGTGGCCCTGGGAAATTCTTCACTGTCCTAAAACTGGTTATAGTGGTAGAACTGGGAATAGAACACAGGTCTCCTGCCTGCTTTCTCAAATAAATAGGTAATGAAATCCAGAGCAGTCAAGAAGAGACTCTGGTCTATTTAATATATTAAATGATTTATATTTGGATATGTTTTCTTAAGAATGAGTATTTCAGGGATACCTGGGTGGCTCAGTTGGTTAGGTGCCCAGCTCTTGATTTCAGCTGGGGTCATGATCACAGGGTCACGAGATAGAGCCCTGAGATGGGCTCTGTGCTCAGTGGGGAGCCTGCTTCTCTCTCCATCCCTCCCCCTGTGCCTTTCCCCCACTTGCATTCATGTATGCTCTTTTTCAAATAAATAAGTAAATATTTTTTTTAAAAAGGAGTGTGTTTTAATCAGGGAAAGATACAAGGAGTGTGTTTTTTTTTTTTTTTTTTTATTTTTATTTTTTATAAACATATATTTTTATCCCCAGGGGTACAGGTCTGTGAATCACCAGGTTTACACACTTCACAGCACTCACCAAATCACATACCCTCCCCAATGTCCATAATCCAACCCCCTTCTCCCAAACCCCCTCCCCCCGGCAACCCTCAGTTTGTTTCGTGAGATTAAGAGTCACTTATGGTTTGTCTCCCTCCCAATCCCATCTTGTTTCATTTATTCTTCTTCTACCCACTTAAGCCTCCATGTTGTATCACCACTTCCTCATATCAGGGAGATCATATGATAGCTGTCTTTCTCTGCTTGACTTATTTCGCTAAGCATGATACGCTCTAGTTCCATCCATGTTGTTGCAAATGGCAAGATTTCATTTCTTTTGATGGCTGCATAGTATTCCATTGTGTATATATACCACATCTTCTTGATCCATTCATCTGTTGATGGACATCTAGGTTCTTTCCATAGTTTGGCTATTGTGGACATTGCTGCTATAAACATTCGGGTGCATGTGCCCCTTTGGATCACTACATTTGTATCTTTAGGGTAAATACCCAATAGTGCAATTGCTGGGTCATAGGGCAGTTCTATTTTCAACATTTTGAGGAACCTCCATGCTGTTTTCCAGAGTGGCTGCACCAGCTTGCATTCCCACCAACAGTGTAGGAGGGTTCCCCTTTCTCCGCATCCTCGCCAGCATCTGTCATTTCCTGACTTGTTGATTTTAGCCATTCTGACTGGTGTGAGGTGATATCTCATTGTGGTTTTGATTTGTATTTCCCTGATGCCGAGTGATATGGAGCACTTTTTCATGTGTCTGTTCGCCATCTGGATGTCTTCTTTGCAGAAATGTCTGTTCATGTCTTCTGCCCATTTCTTGATTGGATTATTTGTTCTTTGGGTGTTGAGTTTGCTAAGTTCTTTATAGATTCTGGACACTAGTCCTTTATCTGATATGTCGTTTGCAAATATCTTCTCCCATTCTGTCAGTTGTCTTTTGATTTTGTTAACTGTTTCCTTTGCTGTGCAAAAGCTTTTGATCTTGATGAAATCCCAGTAGTTCATTTTTTCCCTTGCTTCCCTTGCCTTTTGCGTAGTTCCTAGGAAGATGTTGCTGCGGCAGAGGTCGAAGAGGTTGCTGCCCGTGTTCTCCTCAAGGATTTTGATGGATTCCTTTCGTACATTGAGATCCTTCATCCATTTTGAGTCTATTTTTGTGTGTGGTGTAAGGAAATGGTCCAATTTCATTTTTCTGCATGTGGCTGTCCAATTTTCCCAACACCATTTATTGAAAAGGCTGTCTTTTTTCCATTGGACATTCTTTCCTGCTTTGTCGAAGATTAGTTGACCATAGATTTGAGGGTTTATTTCTGGGCTCTCTATTCTGTTCCATTGATCTATGTGTCTGTTTTTGTGCCAGTACCATGCTGTCTTGATGATGACAGCTTTGTAATAGAGCTTGAAGTCCGGAATCGTGATGCCACCAACGTTGGCTTTCTTTTTCAATATCCCTTTGGCTATTCGAGGTCTTTTCTGGTTCCATATAAATTTTAGCATTATTTGTTCCATTTCTTTGAAAAAGATGGATGGTACTTTGATAGGAATTGCATTAAATGTGTAGATTGCTTTAGGTAGCAGAGACATTTTCACAATATTTATTCTTCCAATCCAGGAGCATGGAACATTTTTCCATTTGTTTGTGTCTTCCTCAATTTCTTTCATGAGAACTTTATAGTTTTCTGAGTATAGATTCTGTGTCTCTTTGGTTAGGTTTATTCCTAGGTATCTTATGGTTTTGGATGCAATTGTGAATGGGATTGACTCCTTAATATCTCTTTCTTCTGTCTTGCTGTTGGTGTAGAGAAATGCAACTGATTTCTGTGCATTGATTTTATATCCTGACACTTTACTGAATTCCTGTATAAGTTCTAGCAGTTTTGGAGTGGAGTCTTTTGGGTTTTCCACATATAGTATCATATCATCTGCGAAGAGTGATAATTTGACTTCTTCTTTGCCGATTTGGATGCCTTTAATTTCCTTTTGTTGTCTGATTGCTGAGGCTAGGACCTCTAGTACGATGTTGAATAGCAGTGGTGATAATGGACATCCCTGCCGTGTTCCTGACCTTAGCGGAAAAGCTTTCAGTTTTTCTCCATTGAGAATGATATTTGCGGTGGGTTTTTCATAGATGGCTTTGATGATATTGAGGTATGTGCCCTCTATCCCTACACTTTGAAGAGTTTTGATCAGGAAGGGATGTTGTACTTTGTCAAATGCTTTTTCAGCATCTATTGAGAGTATCATATGGTTCTTGTTCTTTCTTTTATTGATGTGTTGTATCACATTGACTGATTTGCGGATGTTGAACCAACCTTGCAGCCCTGGAATAAATCCCACTTGGTCGTGGTGAATAATCTTTTTAATGTACTGTTGAATCCTATTGGCTAGTATTTTGTTGAGTATTTTCGCATCTGTGTTCATCAAGGATATCGGTCTATAGCTCTCTTTTTTGGTGGGATCCTTGTCTGGTTTTGGGATCAAGGTGATGCTGGCCTCATAAAATGAGTTTGGAAGTTTTCCTTCCATTTCTATTTTTTGTAAAAATATTAGATTGGCAGCTGACTTATCCACAGAGACCTGGCAGGCCAGAAAGAGCTGGCATGATATTTTCAGAGCACTAAACGAGAAAAACATGCAGCCAAGAATACTATATCCAGCTAGGCTATCATTGAAAATAGAAGGAGAGATTAAAAGCTTCCAGGACAAACAACAACTGAAAGAATTTGCAAATACCAAACCAGCTCTACAGGAAATATTGAAAGGGGTCCTCTAAGCAAAGAGAGAGCCTACAAGTGGTAGATCAGAAAGGAACAGAGACCTATACAGTAACAGTCACCTTACAGGCAATACATTGGCACTAAATTCATATCTCTCAATAGTTACCCTGAATGTGAATGGGCTAAATGCCCCTGTCAAAAGACACAGGGTATCAGAATGGATAAAAAAACAAAACCCATCTATATGTTGCCTCCAAGAAACACATTTTAAGCCCGAAGACACCTCCAGATTTAAAGTGAGGGGGTGGAAAAGAATTTACCATGCTAATGGACATCAGAAGAAAGCAGGAGTGGCAATCCTTATATCAGATCAATTAGATTTTAAGCCAAAGACTATAATAAGAGATGAGGAAGGACACTATATCATACTCAAAGGGTCTGTCCAACAAGAAGATTTAACAATTTTAAATATCTATGCCCCCAATGTGGGAGCAGCCAACTATATAAACCAATTAATAACAAAATCAAAGAAACACATCAACAATAATACAATAATAGTAGGGGACTTTAACACTCCCCTCACTGAAATGGACAGGTCATCCAAGCAAAAGATCAGCAAGGAAATAAAGGCCTTAAACGACACACTGGACCAGATGGACATCACAGATATATTCAGAATATTTCATCCCAAAGCAACAGAATACACATTCTTCTCTAGGGCACATGGAACATTCTCCAGAATAGATCACATCCTCGGTCCTAAATCAGGACTCAACCGGTATCAAAAGATTGGGATCATTCCCTGCATATTTTCAGACCACAATGCTCTAAAGCTAGAACTCAACCACAAAAGGAAGTTTGGAAAGAACCCAAATACATGGAGACTAAACAGTATCCTTCTAAAGAATGAATGGGTCAACCGGGAAATTAAAGAAGAATTGAAAAAAATCATGGAAACAAATGATAATGAAAATACAACGGTTCAAAATCTGTGGGACACAACAAAGGCAGTCCTGAGAGGAAAATATATAGCGGTACAAGCCTTTCTCAAGAAACAAGAAAGGTCTCAGGTACACAACCTAACCCTACACCTAAAGGAGCTGGAGAAAGAACAAGAAAGAAACCCTAAGCCCAGCAGGAGAAGAGAAATCATAAAGATCAGAGCAGAAATCAATGAAATAGAAACCAAAAAAACAATAGAACAAATCAACGAAACTAGGAGCTGGTTCTTTGAAAGAATTAATAAAATTGATAAACCCCTGGCCCGACTTATCAAAAAGAAAAGAGAAAGGACCCAAATAAATAAAATCATGAATGAAAGAGGAGAGATCACAACTAACACCAAAGAAATACAAACTATTATAAGAACATACTATGAGCAACTCTACGGCAATAAATTTGACAATCTGGAAGAAATGGATGCATTCCTAGAAACATATAAACTACCACAACTGAACCAGGAAGAAATAGAAAGCCTGAACAGACCCATAACCAGTAAGGAGATTGAAACAGTCATTAAAAATCTCCAAACAAACAAAAGCCCAGGGCCAGACGGCTTCCCGGGGGAATTCTACCAAACATTTAAAGAAGAACTAATTCCTATTCTCCTGAAACTGTTCCAAGGAGTGTGTTTTAATATTTTTTTTAAAAAGGAGTGTGTTTTAATCAGGGAAAGATACAAATGACACACTCGAACTGGGTAATTGGAAAAGAGTTTAGTGAAATGTGTAGGTAGAGTTTAGGGAAACTACAAAGCATGTTGCAGTATCCTTGGGCTAGTATCAATGGAGAATGTTACCAGCCCTGGACCTGAATGGGGAAGAGGAGGGAGCTAGCAGAAACAGCTGTTGGGCAAAGACATCCCATGGGAATTAAAACTTTTGTTTGAGAGTCACAGCCCAAATAAATACTCCAAGTAAATACCCTATCCTATTCTTTGTTTTCCTTCTAATCTCCTATGGGGTCTTCTTGTTGACCAAATTCAGCCAGAAACCGAGTAGACAGGGGAACTCATTGATACAGTCCATGCAGTGTAGACTCCCTGAGAAGAGATACAGGGAAGAGGAATGGAAATTTGACCTGGAAGAACAAGATATGAGGTATGTAGTATAGGAAGGTTTAATGCAATAGACCTCTACCTTTTATTTCTAATCAGTATTTCATCCAACACTTTAGGTATCTCACATCATGCCATATATTTTCTCAAAAATTATTATATAATGAATAAACATTTGGCCTTTATTTGGTTTCTATGGACCTATCCTTAAGAACTTGTCAACAGATTGACAAAATGACAGTCAAATCACATAAAAAAGTATAATAAGTACTGAGTTCATCTAAGTAGTTTGATGAAATTATTTTCTCTCTTCATTTGAATTTGACCAAACACTAGTTTCAATTAGTTCTACTTTAGAGCTATTTATTCTTTACTGGGAGACATGGGCTAGTCATTGAAACCATTGTATTTTGTTTGTAGAGCACAGGCAGTTGCCCACATTGAATGTCAACTGTTCGCTCTCAGAATGTCCAAAAGCCTGAGTAGACATCAGGAGCAGATCCACTGAGATTTTATTTGTATGAGAGATGATGAAGTCTCCTGGGTAAGGTTCATCCATAGGGAGGAAAGGGGCAGAATTATGTTCCCATAAAGTGTCCCAATCTTCCAAGAAGAATGGATTTTTTTTTTAAATAATAAGAGCACAATGTCTATCACTAGAATTTGTCCTAAAGCTCTTTCCTTGTAGATCTATGTCTAAGTTTAAGGGAGAGGAGAGAATGTTAGGTCAAAAATGAAAGAAATATTTTCACAAGATAGCCCCTGAGATCTTGGGAACATTCAGTATTGCTGGTTTGAACTTAGCATCTTCAGAGAAAGAGCTATTCAATGGATGAATGGATAAGGAAGATGTGGTCCATATACACTATGGAGTATTATGCCTCCATCAGAAAGGACGAATACCCAATTTTTGTAGCAACATGGGCGGGACTGGAAGAGATTAGGCTGAGTGAAATAAGTCAAGCAGAGAGAGTCAATTATCATATGGTTTCACTTATTTGTGGAGCATAACAAAAAGCATGGAGGACATGGGGAGTTAGAGAGAAGGGGGTTGGGGTAAATTGGAAGGGGAGGTGAATCATGAGAGACTATGGACTCTGAAAAACAATCTGAGGGGTTTGAAATGGTGGGGGTGGTGGGAAAAAAAAAAGAAAGAGCTATTTTCTTGGTTTGCTCAATGTGCAATATTTTATTCATTTGTTAAGAGACAGAGAGACCATAGGAAGCTCTGGCATACTGGAGACTCTACCCTTTCAGTGGCCCATGCCTCAAGGTGTGTATGCCCTAACTCTATTGATATCTGTGGTTAATATGTTTTAGCAACAGCCAGAGACAGATATGGCACCCCAGTCATTCTCCAGGATAGCTCTGCTACTGCAATAGTGGACAGCGACATTGTAACACAGAATTTCCTGCAGTAACAAGAGTACTGGTAGCTGGCCAAACCATCTTAATGGTGGTCCTTAGCAGTATGACAGTGCCAAATGACCTTCCTGCAATCTAGTGGTTGGCATATGTCCAGTCAATAACATCAGTCAAGGGGAGCTGGAGAGAAAAAACCTGGAAGATACAACCTGATAAGCAGACCCAGAAATATTCTCTGGGGAATCCTCTTTCGTTGCAGGATTCTGGAACTCCTACAGTAGCAGATGAAGCCCAGGATGGGGAAGTACCATTTATTAGACTGCTGTGGCCTGGAGCAAGACAGATAAACATTTTAATTTTGACATTCATTTATATATAGTTTCATGATAGGCAAAGCTACTTTATTCCTGAATTACTGTAGGACTTTGCAGTTTATGCAGAATTATTTAGAAGATTATTATTGCCTTTTTAAATTTCAACATTTTCCCTATCCTATCATTATTGTCTCATTTAATAATTTATTGTTCATATGTATTTTTTTAAATTCTGCAGAGATCTTGATTTTTAAAAAATGTGTAACAGAAAGCTAACAACCAGTTCTATAGGAATACTGAGATATGAACAAAGTAGATACAAGTTTTTGTAGTTTTCATTCATGCTACCTACATTTGTTACTGTCCCTTCAAAATCAATTAAAGGTTCACATCATTTTGCAGATGTTCCCTTCCTTTACTTATTTTTTTCCCATAAATATTGACTCATTCCTTTATCCTGGTCAAAAGAAAATATAGAGCATTCACAGAAAATTCAGAATGGTTTCTGTACTGGTGAAAGTCATGCCCTGGGAGATAATTGGGTGAAGATGTCTGCTGGGACCAGATGCTGTATCAGAGATTAAAGAGTGCTTTCACTCTCCATTTCATCCATTGTGTACATAAAAAACCGGAACTAAAGAAGACTAAGTGATGAATTAGCAAAAGAAACCCAACAGGAAGGATATGAGTCATTAAGATTGTTCAAACATGTATAATCATCCACTTGGAACTCCAGCCATGGAAAAGTAGCTTTTGTGACCAGCAACAGGATCACCATGGTTAGTTCTTATAAGCAAAGAGTAAATTTGGAGATATTTCTTTGGATCATTAGAAATTTATTCTCACTAGAAAACTTTTTTAAGGACTATAAAGTGATCCATTTACAGTTTCTAGATATGAAAAATGGGAATAATAATATGTATACCCCAGGGTTGGAAGATTCAATGTAATTAATTGTAAAGTGCTTAGAACAATGCCTGGCACACACACTCACACACACACACACACACACACACACACACACACACAAAGATGATATAAGGTAATAGATTTCTAAGGACCATTTCATTGAGAATCTTTTCATAGTGGTATTACTGCTTTTCAGAACTTGGATAAATGCACAGTTGTTCTCTATACATATCAAATAATAACAGCACAAAAGTTGGTAGCCATTTAAAATCCTATTTTCAGCAGTTCTTTTTTTGTTTCATTTCTGAATATTCAGTGTTTTTTTTTTTTTAACATACCCCAAAGAAATGGCAGTGTGAAAACTATGACATCTTATTTTAGTAAAAATGCCTTTAGTGAATCCTTTGGATACTGCTTCTGAAGTCTAAATTACATTGTAATCTGTTCTAGAATGTGATTTATGAGGCAATTCTTTTCTGATATTTGGTTGGTATTAGCATTCTTTCTTGATTAAAACTCTCCACAGTGTAGGGATAGAGGGAACATACCTCAATATTATAAAAGCCATTTACAAAAAGCATGCAGTGAGTATCATTCTCAATGAATGAAAAAGCTGAGAGCTTTTCCCCTAAGGTCAGGAACATGACAAGGATGCCCACTCTCATCACTGTTGTTCAACATAGTACTAGAAGTCCTAGCCTCAGCAGTCAGAAAACAAAAAGAAATAAAAAGCATTCAAATTGGCAAAGAAGAAGTCAAACTTCCACTCTTTGCAGAGGACATGATAATTTATGTGGAAAACCCAAAAGGCTCCACCTAAAAATTGCAAGGACTCATATAGGAATTCAGCAATGAGGTAGGACACAAAATCAATGTACAGAAATCAGTTGTATTTGAATACACTAACAATTAGAGAAAAGAAAGAGATATTAAGGAATCGATCCCATTTACAACTGCACCAAAAACTCTGCAATATATAGGAAAAACTTAACCAAAGAAGTAAAGGATCTATACTCCAAAAAGTACAGAAAGCTTATGAAAGAAATGGAAAAAAAAATTCCATGATCATGGATTGCAAGAATAAATATTGTTAAAATGTCTATGCTACTCAGAGCATCTACACATTAAGTGTAATCCCTGTCAAAATACCATCAACATTTTTCACAGAGCTGGAACAAATAATCCTAAAATTTGTATGGAAACAGAAAAGACCCAAATAGCCAGAGGAATGTTGAAAAAGAAAACCAAAGCATCACAATGCCAGACTTCAAGCTCTATTACAAAGCTGTAATTAGCAAGACAGTGTTGTACTGGCACAAAAATAGACACAAAGATCAATGGAACAGAATACAAACCCCAGAAATGGACTCTCAACTCTATGGTCAACTAATCTTTGACAATGCAGGAAGGAAAGACAGTTTCCCAATGGAAAAAGAACAGTCTCTCCAATGAATGGTGCTAGGAAGATTGGACAGCCACATGCAGAAGAATGAGACTGGACCATTGTTTTTTACACCATACATAAAAATAAACTCATAATGAATGAAATACTTTAATGTAAGACAAAAATCCGTCAAAATCCTAGAGGAGAACACAGACAACAACTTTTCGACCTTGGCCACAGCAACTTCTTGCTAGACATGTCTTCAGAGCAAGGGAAACAAAAGCAAAAATGACCTATTTTGGGGACTTCATTAAGATAAAAAGCTTCTGCATAGCAAAGGAAACAGTCAAAACTGAAAGGCAACCTTCACAATGGGAGAACATATTTGCAAATGACATATCATCTAAAGGGCTAATAACCCAAATCTATGAAGAACTTATCAAACTCAACACCCAAAAAACAAATAATCCAGTCAAGAAGTGACTAAAAGACATGAAAAAACATTTCTCCATAAAAAGACATACAAATGGAAAACAGACACAAAACAATGCTCCACATCACTTGGTATCAGGGAAATACAAATCAAGACCACAATGAGATACCACCTCACACCAGTCAGAATGGTTAAAATTAAAAAGACAGGAAACAACAAATGTTGGTGAAGATGTGGAGAAAGGGGAACCCTTTTACACTGGGGGTGGGAATGCAAGCTGGAGCAGCCACTCTGGAAAACAGTATGGGGGTTCTTCAAAAAGTTAAAAGTAGAGCTATCCCATGACCCAGCAACTACACCACTAGGTATTTAACCCAAAGATACAAATGTAGTGATCCGAAGCAGCACCTTCACCCCAGTGTTCATAGCAGCAATGTCCTCAATAACTAAACTGTGGAAAGAGCTGAGATGTCCATCGACAGATGAACGGATAAAGAAGATGTGGTTCATATATACGATGGACTATGACTCAGCCATCAGAAAGGATGAATACTTACCATTTACATCAATGTGGATGGAACTGGAGGGTATTATGCTGAGTGAAATAAGTCAACCAGAGAAAGAAAAATAATCACATGGGTTTCACTCATATGTGGAATATAAGAAACAGGGCAGAGGGCAGTAGGGGAAAGGCAGGAAAACAGAATGGGAAGTTACCAGAGAGGGAGAGAAGCCATGGCAGACTCTTAATTACAGGAAACAAACTGAGGGTTGCTGGAGGAGAAGTGGCTGGGGAGGTTGGGTGACTGGGTGATGGGCATTAAGGAGGGCACATGATATGATGAGTACTGGGTGTTACATGAAACAGATAAATTACTGAACACTACATCTGAAACTAATGATGTACTGTAAGTTGGCTAATTAAATTTAAATGTAAAAGAACAGAGTTTGGCACATAATAAATGCTAAATCATTGGCTATTGTTTAAAAAAATGAGCTCAGTTTTAATCTGAAGAATTATAAGAGCACCACTCCCAAACTGGCATGTTGTCTTATTTCACTGAGTCAGTCAAGATGAGCATGTTAATTTACTTGAGAGGACATGTATTAATACAGTGCTTAATAATACAATTCAGCTACATTTGGATTGACATATATCATCAGTTAAAAACTGTGAAACTATAGCCTTTTATCCAATTCTCTGACCCCTATCTTGGATGATGGACCCCACAGAGAATATGCTGCTCACTCTAAACTCTCTTCCTCTAATTCTTAAAAAGAGACATTTAACTAATCAGTGACAAGGTATATAAGAAGTGCACAAAATAGGCACCCAAAGGGGTAGAGGTGAGAATTCATGGTTTCTGACTGGAGAAATCATCACAGCTCTCAGAGTATAAATCCTTTAGCTACATCTGGGAAGAAAAGCAGGTGTTTCACAGAAGTCAGAGGCTTTTTGAAGAAAGAATTTGGTCTTGCGTGTTCACATGGTGGTGAGAGACCCAGGGAGTGGGAATCCGAATGCATTTTCACAAAGCAGAAGAAACTGGACTTTTAACTATTTAATTCTTCTGAACTGCCTTCAAGTTCTTCCCAGTCGACAGAGAAAATAATACACAAGAAGTATGATAATGAAGACACTAACTTACAATAAGATACAAAGATGAGAAAGTTGGATCATTTGGTCCTATCCATCCTTCAGGTCATGGAAACAAGATGAGATCTCTTATTTACTTATTGCCTAAAACCAAAAGTGATTCAGAAAATGATTCCCCTGTCTCCTCTCACACTAAGATATGTCAGGCAGTGCACTCTCAAAAGCTGGTCAAAGGTGGATTGGAAAAGAGGAAGTAGAACCAAAATGGAGTCAAAGAGTCTCACCACACAATTTTTTAAAAACCATTTGTTCCTTAAGGCATCCAGAAAAGGCAAAATTCCCAGCACATGTTTCTGCAGTTCCAAACATTCCTTTACATTTGTTTTCCATTTTTAGTGAAGGTATTCAAGATTAGGTTAGGTGGCAACTTGATCCTTTGAACACTCATCTGGAAACTTGTCTCTGAATTCTTTTCTTGATGGAGAGTAAGTATCTTGGAACGAAGTTGAAACGAAGGCTAGACCTGGCGCCACGTTAAGACTTGTCTATAAGGTATGTGTTGTGTGGTTTACTTCATTCTGTGCCAAAATGCGATGTGCTTTAGTGCAGCTCATAAATGAAGCTCATGAGAAACATAAACGTGGTAAGTCTCCATTCAGTATTCCTGAGCAGCACGCCCTGGTTAGCATGGCCCCGTGATTGTCACTGACTGTGTCCTACCTGTCAGTTCACTAAAAGCAATTTGATCAAAGCCGAGCTTGGCCCTGCAATTCGTTCAGCTGTTGAGCTGGTATATTCCTGTTAGAGGGAAGATTGCCTGAACTCCAAATAATGGACTTACAGAGAATGAGATGAAATATCCCTGCCATGGTAGGTTGACTACTAAGATCGCTAATGCTCTCGCCTCCTGGTATTTGTGCCCTCATGTAATCTCTTCCTCTTTTGTGCAGACTTGACCTAGTGACCTGATTCTAAGGACCTGAACATGGAAAAAGTGATGGGATGTCACTTCCAAGATTGGGTTTTAAGTCAGTGAATCCCCTTGCTGGCACTAGATTTTGCTAGCACGTCCTCTCATTTTGACTTGCTTGCTTGTGCTGTGGAAGCAAGTTCACATATTTCAAGTTGCAAGTGGTCTCTGGCCAGTAGCCAGTGAGTAAATGAGGATCTTAGTTCAAAAGCCTACAAGGAATAGAATCCTGTCAACAGAATCCTCCACGCATGTGAATGAGTTTGGAGGCAGACCTTCAGTTACACATTGAAATGACCATGGCCCTGTGGGAGTCCCTGAGCCAGGGGCTCCAGCTAAGCCACACCCAGGTTCCAGGCCTAGAGAAACTGAGATCATTAATGGTGTTATTTCAAGCAGCTAAATTCTAAGCTAATTTGTTACACGCCTGTGTTATTTATCTGCTTATAGAAGTGGTAAGGCTCAGAAGTGGGAGTACAGAAATTGGAAAGAGGACTGGTATATATGTGTGTGTCTCTCTGAGTCACCAACCCTGATGGAATCTTTATGACAAATGTTTTCAGGATACTGTTTATAATCATTGCAAAACCTGGCAAGGGTGGTGTTCTTCACATATTTCTGATAAAACTGAGGTTATGGCAGCTGAGTTCTTTGGCTCAGAGCCCATAGCTAGAAGGTGCCAGAGATGAGAGAAACAAAGTCTCTCTTACACTGAAGCTTTGATCCTTCCTCTGCCTTCACCATCATAGGTGGCAAGGGTGGGGTGGGGCTGAAGGTGGAAATCAGAATCACCTGGAGATCTTTTCAAAGCTGGTTACGGTGCTTTCCTTTCTGGAGGTTCAACACAGTTTGAAATAAATCATAGCACACAGTGGGGTTGTAGCAGAAGAGCATTGACCTTACAAGTTCAGCTACCCCCCCCCCCTGGCAGTTTGGGCCTATAACTAGAAAATTAAAATTCCACATTTCAACTACCTTCTGACCGAGGATCTGGAAGTCCTTAGCAGCTTCCGTGACATAATTAGTACATGATCACGTGACGTGGGCAGTCTGATAGTAGGTTGTTTTAATTAAGTTACAAATAAAGCAGTAGCTCTCAGAGCTTCACTTTCGATGGGCTCCACATAGTCTGATGCATCCTGCACTCTATCTCAGTTAGAGCCAAAAGTTGCTGAAATGGGTTTGGCTAAACAAGGACAGGTTGAGAGTAGAATGGATGAATGTGCTGCTTTCATCTGGTGGCAGGAACAAGATTACGAAATAATGGAAGAGAAACAGCTCAGTGCTGCACCCTAGGAAGATTTGTTTGGTCCTAGAGGCTCCTAGAGTGGCTTCTAGAGCTGAGCAGAGCACAGCAGAGCAGAGCAGAGCACAGCAGAGCAGAGCAGCTCAACAGAATGGAGTAGACTGTGAGCTGTATCCTGGGCCAGGTCCAGGGCCCCTCTTCTAGATTCAGCCCTTCAGCTCTTGCAATAGCTTCCTTGCTTCTGGCCCTGAGAAGAGACCCATTCCAGATCACAATCTTACTTCCACAGCCATGGCCTCTTCACACCTATTTGTGAAGGACATCACAGTTAATGACAAAGCGCACAGTTTCTCCTAGACCAGATGACTGTAATGCTGCTTCTTTACCTCCTTCCTGCTACCTCATTGCATTTTACATTGATGTTTCTTGAGCAGCACTGCCCAGTGAGCTAGCCGCTAGTTACACAAAGCTATTGATGGAGCGTTTGGATTGTGGTTAGTGAGACTAAGAAGTGGATTTTTTATCTAATTTAATTTTGGTTTATTTAAATTCAGATAACCATATGTAGTTGATGGCTAATGTGCTGGATAGCACAATTCCAGAGGCTGTCATTCTTATGGTACTCTTTGGTTAATTTTGCTAATATTTATAGAACAGTTCCTATGTGCGGGGCACTCTTCTTAGAATTTTGCATGTATTCATCCAATTTTCACAAAACCTGATTAATCTCATTATATTATTTACACTTTCCAGAGCAGAAAGTTAAATTTCATAGTTATGAACTGGCCTTTCTCCCATTATACAGGCAGAAGAGAGGATTCAAAAGAAAGTCTATCTGGCTTCAGTCCTGTGTTTCTATACAAAAGAATGAGGCTAAAGCAGCAGAAATGAAGGATGAAACAAAATGAGCACAAAACAATTAAAATATAACCCTTGTTATAATGAGCCATTTCATTTTTTTTGCTTATTGTAAACCCTCTGGCCGCAGAACACACATTAGTTTTAAAATAACCATAATTCAAAGCTTTCACATTATAGACCATTTTCCTTCAGTGTGTAAGATCTACAAAATGTCAGTGAACTCCAAAAGTCTATATGGGTAATGTGCTCATTAATGCTCTTGTAACACTAAATACAAATAGTAAAAACAGTCATCGCTTAGAAGTCTTTGGGTCTGTGCTGTGCCTTAAGGGAAGCCATAAAACAACTCAAAGGCCGAATGGTGTGGACTCAGATGGCTCCCTATGTGGGTAATGTTTGCAGAACATAGGAAGTATGCAATAAATGTTTATTGACAGCAAAGATGATGAGAATTCAATTTGTGCTGGTCTTTTCCTCTTCATTTTTCTTAAGGAATTTATGGCTCATTTGCAACCAACATTGTGAATGTCACAGAGACCCCCACACTTTGAGTTGCAGAGCTGCCGTGTAATTGGATCTGATCACACTTGCAGAAGAGAGAAAGCATATGTACTGTCAAAATTGTGCTAAAATTCCAGTCCCTAGAATAGGTTGGAATTCTTGAATTCTTGGTGTCCTTATAAGTCAGAAAATAATCAGTGCCTACAAATCAAGCAAGTCATTCAAAACAAATCTAGCTTTTAGATCTCACTGAAAGTTAGACCTCCTTTCAGTTAGATCATTGTATTTGAAAGAAAATGTGCTATTTATGTGAACTACTAAGTTTCCTAACTACAAGGACAGGAAACTATAATTTTATACCTTAAGACATTTCTTTTGGTTATTTTATTCTGCAAAGAATCGTAGCATCATTTTGGGACTTCATTGAATTATGATGATGATGTTAGATTAGACATTTTAGATTTAATTGCAAAGTGACATAAAAATTTGAACATCTCTTCCCAGTATTTTTTTTATGCATGCAGTACAGTGTTTAAGCAGACTTGTAATAAAGATCTTTCTTGGGCACCTGGATGACTCCATCAGTTAAGCATCTGCCTTCAGCTCAGGTCATGATCTCAGAGTCCTGGGATAAAGTCCTGCACTGGGTTCAATCTCAGGGTCCTGGGATCAAGCCCCACATCCATCAGGCTCTCTGCTCAGCAGGGAGCCTGCTTCCCCCGTCTCTCTCTCTGCCTGCTTCTCTGCCTACTTGTGATCTCTCTATCTGTCAAATAAATAAATAAAAATCTTTAAAAAAAAGAATAAATAACATCTTAGAAAAAATCAAATATCTTTCTAACCAGCTACTAGCGAGTTGTGTTCATCACAGTGTTCTTTTGATGAACAGAAGTGATACACAGTTTTGTTCTTCAGTTTTATTGAGAAATAACTGACATGCACCACTGTATAAGTTTAAGGCACAAAGCATGATGGTTTAATTTACATTTGTTGTAAAATTATTATAGGTTTAACTAACATCCATACTCTCATATAGATACAATAAAATGCAAGTAAAGAAAAATAAAAGAAAAAATTGTTCTTATGATGAGAACTCTTCAGATTTACTACAGCAGTGTTAGCTTTAGTCCTTATGTTGCATATTACATCCCCAGTGCTTATTTATCTGATAACTGGAAGTTTGTGACATTTGACCACCTTCCTTTAATTCGCACTCCTCCCATCTGCCACCTCTGGTAACTACAAGTCTGATCTCCTTATCTATGAGTTGTCACTGTTTTCTTTAAGATTTTATATATAAGTGAGATCATGTGGGATTTGTCTTTTTTTTTTTTTTGTCTGAATAATTTCACTTAATATATTACCCTTAAGGTCCCCCTTTTTGTCCCAAATAATAGGATTTCCTCATTTTTTAATGGCTGAATTACATTCCTTTGTGTACACACACACACACACACACACACACACACACGACAACTTCCTTATCCATTCATCTATTGATGGATACTTAGTTTGTTTCCATATCTTGGCTATTGTAAATAATGCTGCTATGAACATGGGGGTACAAGATCTCTTTTTGAGGTAGTATTTTCATTTTCTTTGGATATATTCTCAGAAGTGGAATGGCTAGATCATTTGATAGTTCTATTGTTAATTTTTTAATAGTTCCTCCATAATATTTTCCATAGTAGCTGCATCAGTTTACAGTCTCACAGCAGAATCTCTTAGGATCTTTTGAATTTCTGTGCTATCAGCTGTAACGTCTCCTTTTCTATTTATAATTGTGTTGATTTGGGTCTTTTCTCTTTTTTTCCTTAGTTGGTCTGGCCAGGGTTTTGTCAATTTTATATTTTTAAAGAGCCAACTCTTAGTTTGCTTTATTTTTTCTATTGTTTTTCTATTCTCTATTTCTGCTCTAATCTTGTTTTCTTTATTTTTGCTAACCTTGGGCTTAATTTGTTCTTCTTTTTCTAGTTCCTTAAGGCATAGAGTTAGGTTTTTTATTTAGGATCTTTCTTACCTCTTAATGTAGGCATTTATTACTATGAACTTCTTTTTCAGAACTGCTTTTGCTACATCCCATAAGTTCTAGTGTGTTATGTTTTCATTTTTGCTTGTCTCAATAAGCTTTTTTGTTCCCCCTTTAATTTCTTCTTTGATCTGCTGGTTGTTGAGGACATTGTTAATTTCTATGTCTCTGAATTTTCCAGTTTTCTTCTTGTTACTGATTTTCTAATTTCACACTATTGTGATCAGAGAAGATACTTGGTAGGAGTTCAGTCTTTCTGAATTTGCTAAAACTTGTTTTGAGGCCTAATATATGGTCTGTCCAAGAAGATGTTTCATGTGCTCTTAGGAAGAATGTGTCTTCTGCTGTTGTTGGTTAGAATGTTCTGTACACTTCTGTTAGATCCATTTGGTCCTATAGTGATGTTCAAATCCACTGTTTCCTTATTGATTTTCTATCTGATCAATCCATTGTTGAGAATGGGGTCTTAAAGTCCTCACAATTATTGTAATACTGTTTATTTCTCCTTTTTTTTTTTTTTTTTAGTTCTGTGTCTTTAAGGCTGAAGTGAGTCTCTTTTCGGTTGATATTGTTGGATCTTGTTTTTTAAATCCACTCAGCCATTCTACATCTTTTGATTGAAGAATGTAATGCATTTACATTTAATGTAATTGTTTATAGGTAAGGGCTTACTGTTGCCATTTTGTTAATTTTTTTCCTCATTTTATTTTTTGGTTGATCCATTGTTCCTTGTTTCTTATCCTGCTGTCTTTTTGTGTGTTTTGTGTGTTTTGATTTTTTTGGTATCAAAATGTTTTGACTATTTATTATGTTCTTTTGTGTGGTTACCATGAGGCATGCATAATATATCTTAAATTGATAACACCCCATTTTAAACCTACATTAAGCCCATTAATAAATACACTTTTAATACTTTGTACTTTTACTTCTGCCATTGCCAGTGAGGTTCATGTTACCTTTTTGTGTTTTTATTTCTTGTAAATAAGCTTTTGTTTGTTTAAGAGAGTCTTTATCTCTCCTTTATTTATGAAGAAAAGCTTTGCCAGGTATAGTATAGAATTTTGGTTGACAGTTTATTTTCAATATTTTGAATACAGCATCCCATTTTCTCCTAGCCTGAAGAGTTTCTGTTGAGAAATCCAACAATCTTATGGGGAGTTCCTGGTATGTAAGTTCTCTCTTTCCTCTTAGTGCTATTAAAAAATATTTTGTCTTTGACTTTTGAAAATATAATTACATTGTATATTATATAATTATATGTTATATAATTATAATGTGTCTCAGTGTAGCCCTCTATCCTTAGGTTCAATCTGTTTGGGATCCTTTGGGCCACATGGATCTATACAACCATTTTTCTCTCCAGGTTCAGGAAGTTTTTAACCATTATTGCTTTCTGTCCCTTTCTATTTTTTCGTTCTGGAATTCCTATGAAGCAAATATTGTTTCTTTTCATTGTCATATAATTTCCATACGCTTTCTTTGCTGTTTTTATTTTTTCTTTCTCCTTTGGGTAATTTCCATTGTTCTATCCTTCAGATTGATGATATTTTTTCTGCATGTTTGAATCTACTTTTGAAACTCTATCAAATTCTTCAGTTCATTCACTGAATTTTTCAACTCTGAGATTTGTTTTTGTTTTTTCGATAATGGCTATTTCCTTGTCAAACTTCTCTTTCTGTTCATATATTGTTGTCCTAATTTTCTTTAGTTGTCTGTCTCTGTTCTCTCAAAGTTCATTAAACTTCTTTAAGAGATTTGTTCTGAATTCTTTGTCTGATACTTTATAGGTTTCTTTTTTCTTTATGGTCCGTTGTTGAGCTTTATTAGTTTCCTTTGGTGGTGTCATATTTACCTGATTTTTCATGATCCTTGATTTCTTGAATTGGCATGAGTATTTGAGTAATTAATGTCTTCTTCTAGACTTTATAGGTTTGTTTTGGCAGTGATAATTATTCACTAGTCATATCATTTTGTTCTTTTTTTTTCCCCCCTGGGTGTGTCTGTTGGTAATGTCTTTGGGTAAATGGGGCCTGTTATGGACTATTTTGGGTGAGGCAACTATTTAAGTTCTGAGGACAGGGATGGAGTATTGTGCCACTGGCTGAAAATAGTTGGATATGACTGCTGGCTTGGTTCCCTATCCAAGTGATGATGTAAGATGGGGTCATCAGTTCTCTGCTCAGACTTACTAGATGATTGGGACTGGGTCTATATTCAGTAGTAGATGAAGTTATTTTCTCTGCTTCCCTGCTCTGGTAGGGCAGCAGCGAAGGTCCAGGGCTCACAGAGATCATTGTTTATGGGCTTCAAATCAGGCCTGAGTGTCCGCAGAATTCCCTGATCAGGTGATGGTCTGCAGATGGAGGAATCCACGGGCTGTGCTCACTGTTAACTGCCACTGTATGTAGGGATTTTAGATGGACTATGTGGTTTCCTGTGTACTCTGGTTAGGTTTCCTGGTCAGATAGCTGAAGGCTATATTTAGCCACGAGCAAGGCCATGCATTAGATTCCCTTCCTGTGTGCAACTGGAGAAGCAGCTGTAAAACTAGTAGAGCTCTTTGTTGTCTTAACTCAAGAAGACCCAGGCTTATGTTCCTTGGCCAAATGAGGCCAATGGCTCTGCAAACTATTGGTTCTGTCTGCTCTTCTCTCAGATCAAGTGCCACTGGACCACATAGCTTCCAGGAGTTGTCTCTAGACTTCTTGTCAGATGGGGCTGAAGGCACTCTCCCCCAGTGGGTGGGGCTGTGACTCAGTATCCTGCCTCAGTATGAGCAAACTGGGGTGTGGGGCTGGCAAACATCTTGTTTGAGGATCTCAATCAGGCAGACCTGTATCTCCTCCATGTTCCCTGGTCAGAGTGTACCCCCAACTTGCTTCTGCAGATGAGCAAAGCCACTGGTTGAGATTACTATTTAGGCACTGCCCATATGAACTTGGTCTGCCAAGATCTGTCTGCTGGTTGTTGCAAACCCCTCTTTCATTCTCTGTCATAGTTATATTTTCAATATATTGAAATTGAAATATATTGAAATATATTTGACATATTGAAATTGCAATTCCAGTAGTATGCAATGAGAGTATGGGTGCCCACCGAATGACCCACAATGCTGGGGGGAGCAGGACTAGTTGTTCCCTCTTAGGTTCTCTTTTCCACTGGAGGAACTGGAGGCTCAGGAGACACCTCTCACCATGGTGCTGCACTGTCCTGGGGAATAGGCATTATAGTCAAGATACAGTAACTTCTCTAATTCAGTCTATCTTGATCTCTGAATTGCATGGGGTGGTGGTCAGGGGAGGGTGGTTCTTCTCTCTCAGTGGTATTTCGTTTTTGGATAGTTGTTGGCTGTTCTTCTTATGAGACGGAGCAAATTCAGGAATGATGTGCATCACCATTTGGGTTATATCAGTCTCCCCCAATATTTTGTCAATGTAAATTTTTAAATACATGAAAGGGCTCACATAAAAGTATAAGTGCTAAGGTCACTTGCAGCAAAATACAGCACATTAGAATTACCTAGCCAAAAATTTTATGCTTGAAGGCAGGCACTTCATAACATTTGGACTTGGCAAAAAGCAACAGCTTGATGTCAATATCTTAACCTTTCTATTAACTGTGTAGTTTTTCAAGGGAATATATTTTCACAATATTACAGAAGAGAAACAAATCTGTCTAAACTACACATGAATGGAATTCCAAAGAACAAGGATGAAAGTTTTATTTTCCCTTCTTCTTTTCATAAACTATTATATATCTTCACAGTCAAGTTCTACAGTTTTACTCCCTGGTGTAAAGTCCCATGGGAATATTTGGCTTCTAATCTTTCAGTCTTAAATAAACTATCTGTTACTTGTGGAACTTGATACAGTTTTCTTTCCCCCACAGTTGGAATAACCTTTGTTATAATAAACCACTAATTAAAGTCAGATGATTTTTTTAGGTGGCAGTAGCTAGCACTGAAGAGTTACTGGCTTCAAGCAGCTGTGGAGTCCCTTTAATTCTGTTTTAACTGTCAAATTAAATATAAGATTAAACTACTCTAGTTGTTTTCATTCTTGGAGGCATAGAAATTTACTTCACACTTAACTAAACCATGAGCAGAATGCTTGGTGCCCAGTGGATCCCACTACCATTTGATTTACCTGTCCTTTCTAGAGTAAGTCTCTACCAGATAGACAGATTCTGTTCGAAGTCTTAGTAATAGGGAACTTCACAAAACAATCTAGTCAATAAGGAAGCTCTGACTCCTCTTTCTCATCCTGAAACCAAAGTTTCTTGTTCTTATCTAGAAGCCAAAATTCCTGTGCTTCCATCCAGTGCTTTAAACAATGAAAGGCACAGAGTAGGCTCTCATGCACTTGAACAGTATTTATTGATGAACAAAAGAATGAATAATTCTGATTCTGACTTCTAAGGCTGCACAGAATATAGTTGTTTTCTTATGTAGTCCAGGCTGTTCTCCTCTCTTACATCATTCTTCACTTTTCCAGGATCAGGACTACAGTTTCCTTAAGCAATATGATTTTCCGATGTTTTATCTGTCTCATTACTCTTCTCTGAATGTGCTTGCATTGATCATTACATCTTTTCAAATGTGATATCATCGAACCAAATAATACTCCAGATGTGGTCAGCTCACAGATGGGTAAACACTCAGTATTTCTTAGCCCGGATATTCCACTTGACATATTGTTGGGCCCAAAAAGGTATTCCTTAGAGCAGTCCTTCCCTGTTTCTGATAGAGACATTTTATTCCAGGCAAGACCTCTGATTGGCACATATTCTGGTCTGGGAGAAGGGTGGTTTCCTTGAATTTCCAGGGTAAGGAGGGGGTGGAGAACGCTGTGCTGAAGCCTGTGGGGTCGGGGAGTAGGGAGGTGGCAAGTCGGCACAGTATTCCATCTCATGGTCATAACTGTAGGGCGGTGGTGCCACTGAAAAAGAAAAAAGTAAAGGACATCAGGCATTTAGCAAATATTTGAGTGTCTACTATGCTTAAACCACTGGGCTGAATACATTGGGAAAGGATATAATTTTTGCCTGCAAAAATCTTAGTTTTATTGTGTTGAGGACACGTGTATAAAAAGGCAAAAAGTGGTAGCATTGGCAGAAATGTTTAGAATTGGTTGCTTAGGAAAAGTTTCTTGGAAATCTGATGCCAAACGAGCAGATTAAGAAAAGGCTAGGCACTAATTCCAGATTGAACAAAAGCACAGAAGCAGGAGAACACTTTTGTTGAAAGCAAAAAGTACATGGAACGGGAAATGGGAAAAAGTGTTGAGAAATCTTATGGTATCATCATCCTGGTGGGCTTTGATTGTCACATAAGGAGTGTGTGATGTGCAATTACCAGAGCTTTTTTGAATATGCTAGTGAATATGCTTTGAGAAGGTGATTTTCTCAGCAGTATGGATGGAAGTGGGCTGAAGAAAAGGAGAGATGATGTAATAGCATATGTGAAGGGTTATAAGGGACTCGTGGCATTGGGAGGAAAAAATCACAAGAGACTGTAAGAGCAAGTGAGTGCTTCATTGATGAGTAGGTAGGTAGAGAAAGAGGTGGAGAGTGAAAGAAGGTCTCCAGGTATTGGGCACTCGTTATTGGGCTCCTGTAACTTAGAAGGTTATGGAGCCATTATAGGAATAAGGAAAAAAAAAAAAAAAAAACAAGGGTGGGCAAGCACATTTGTGAATGGGAATGAAGAATTTAGTTTTCTAAACATTATTTGAAAATTTTTTTCACTGTAATATATTTCAGAGTGTTTTAAATCACATTTAAGGCATTTCATTATGACTATGTAAGGATGTCTATTTTGTACTGATCTCAATCCTATATCAAGGGTTAGAAGAGAGGTATCCCTTGAGTGTTCCATGTCTTCAAGAACCAATCATCCTGCAACATCTTGGCAACCCCTCTAAGATTTGAATTATCAGCAAGATCATGATTCTACTTAGAAATTAGCACGTCTTAATTGCTTACTATGAATGTAGCCTAAATTACAAGACTAGTGTCATAATAATGCAAATATTATAGCCAAGTGTTTTAATAGAATGGCAGAAAAGAACAAACAACATTTCAATAAACTTATTTTTAAAATATCTTCCAGGGATGCCTGGCTGGCTCAGCTTGTGGGGTATGTGACACTTGATCTCAGGGCCACACTGGGTGTAGAGATTATATATGTTTATAAAAAAAAAAAAAAAAAAATTAAAAAAAAAAAAAAAAAAAAAAAAATAAAATCTCAAAAAAAAAATTAAAAAAAAAATCTAAATTGTGCTCTTACCAATAAGAATATGGTAGTGTTCTGATCAATATGCATGCACAAACATAGGGCTTCACCCTATATGCAAATACTAACAGTGTTTCTTCTGGATCCCTTTAACTTGGCTTGCTTTACCAGGAGCTTGATGATCTGAACGACTTGCTGATCAGCCTGTACTCAGGGATGTGAGGACACAGAATTGGATCACCTGAGCGAAGAGGAAAATGGAGAGAGAGAACTAGGTGGGATGTCCTCTGGGGACTGCTCTACTGAGCAAAGGCTTTGAAAGTCTTCAGTGGGCTCTGAGGGCAAAGGGCTCGTGGCAGAGGACACAGCTGTATCCAGCTTCTCTAAGGCTGCTTTAAACACTTGAGGCTGTGCTATCAAAAGCTTTGTTTTCTATAACAAAATGGAATGACTCCTGTGGAGTCTAAACACACATTCCCTCTGCATTACACCCACTCCTTTGCTTCATGATATCCAGGAGGACTAAGACAAAGAGGTTTAGATATACTTCATCCAAGCCGAGAAATACAGGCTCCATGTAAAATAGGCAGTTACTGCTGGATGCCTATTGAACTGTTTCTTATAAGTGTGTGGTTCTAGGCTGTTTTTGTATTGAAGGTTTTCCCTGCCTCCCACTTGAGGAGCACATGCTGAATGAGTTTACAGATTGATTTTGCATCATTCTCTGTCATGAAACCATGGTGTCTCTTTATGCTTTGGTAACAAAGCATTCATATTTTGCTGTCTGCATTAAAACTGCTAGAGGACATTTCAGTGAGATTCCCTATGGTTTATACAGCTGCATGTTGAACATGAAAATTTAAGATATGATTAGATTCATATAGCCTTCTACTTATATAGACTTTGAATTTTGATAAAGTGATTATATAATGCAGAAGACCAATATTTTGAGGACTATTCATCATGAAATAAACATGGCACATCTTTTATAGCATCAGCTACTGGAAGATATTTTGAAATAAGTGTTGTATAACTGTAGACTGTGCTATCCTTCTTTCTTGCCGATAATAAGGTTTCACTAGGAAGTAAACTTTTCAAGGTATCAATTTTAGGAAGGTCCTGATTAACCCTAAAAGATTTTGTTCTTTCTTAAAGGTCAAAACATCTTTAAAGAAATATAGATGCAGCTAGAGATATGGTGCCTTTGAAATTTTTTCATCATCAATATTCCAACTCTCTGATTTAAGGATAGCAAATATACCATTTATCCTTAATGTTATTATAGTTTTCTACAATATTACAAAATATAGGGATAGTTACCTTTTTTTATCTCTTTTCTATTGTTAAACGTAAAAATTTGTCTTGTCTTTTGGATATCTGATTCATAGCCAAACTATTTCTGAGCTTTTTTCATTTAAGTTTATATATTTAAAGCTTCCTTATATCTGTTATTTTATTATTATTTTGGTTAGGTGAAATTATCTATGTGGTTTCTTAAAAATCATTTATCACACTGTTTTGTTACCAATCCTAAAGTTTTAACGTACTAGTTCTGTTTCAATAACCAAGGCATATCTTTTTATACGATTAACACCCCATTTTAATTATTATTGATTTTATTTTTTTTAAAGATTTTATTTATTTATTTGACAGACAGAGATCACAAGTAGGCAGAGAGGCAGGCAGAGAAAGAGGAAGGAAGCAGGCTCTCTGCTGAGCAGAGATTCCTGATGCGGGGCTCGATCCCAGAACCCCGGGACCATGACCTGAACTGAAGGCAGAAGCTTTAACCCACTGAGCCACTCAAGTGCCCCAATTATTATTGATTTTAAATGGTTTTAATATGTAGTAGGACAGGCGAATCTCATTACTTTTTTTCAACATGTTTAAAAATTTTTGTATTGAGATATAATTGACGTATGACATCATGCAAGTTTAAGGTGTATAACATGTTGATTTGATATACTTATATACTATAATATGATTACCACCTGTTAAATTAATTAAACAAGGAGCCCATCAGACCGAGGTGGCTCTCTTCTCATAATGATCAAACCAAAATGTAAGCCTGTAAGTGCTTCAAAGTTACAAAATCAAAACGCTAAGGACGACCAATCACAAATTGTCAAATATGCTTTAAGCTATAGCCAGTGAAATAATTTCCTTTCTTTGCTTCTACAATTGCTCTGTATTAGGCATGGTACTCCTAACTACTTCCAGTATGGTGTTGTCTGATTCAAATCAATTTTTGTCAAAATTTTTGTTAAAAATTCTAGTACGCCTCAATTTGTCTTTTCATACACCTTAGCATTAGATTATAACATTTTTGAAAAGATCCCAGATCTTTTGACTTGATCCCAGATTCCTGGGATCATGACCTGAGCTGGAGGCAGATGCTTAGTCTACTGAGTCACCCAGGTGTCTGGAGCTTGACATTTTTAAAGACTATTTTAATTTTTAATATTATTGCTAGGAGCAAACCTTCTCCTCCACCATCCCCCAAACCAACCTACTCACAATTTTCCTGAATCTTCTCAGAGCAGAAGGCCACATGGCTCCTAGGAAGACCTCCACTGTCTCCACCCCCACCACAAAGCCCAATCATGCCCATTTCTCCTCAACAGTGGCCCAAGATGCAATTCCCAAAAGGATGATATTATTAGAAGCTATCATTCCCCTTCCCCTCAGATTACATCCAGACAAGTCTAGTCATGTTCCACATTCTTCTGTAACCAAGAGGACAAACTCTTAGAATATCTTTCACTGTAGACCTCTAATTCTGAAAGCCTTTACACAGCAAATCTCATTAATTTTCTAAACTTTCTGCACCACCTTTCACTGTGCTCAGGAGATCACAAAGTCTGTCATTCGTATACTCTTCTTTCCATCTGTTTACATGTGACTCTAGCTCAGAATATGAGAGGTCCTCTTCTAATTGTGTCGGTTTTCCAGAGAAATAAGATTTACTGAGAGTGAGAAAAGTAAGGGGGGTTTTGAACTTTGAGAAGAGAGAAGAATGCACGAGATAGTTGTGTCAGGGAGAAGTGGACATCCACTGAACATATCTATTTTCATTAAAGTCAGATTTTCCTTGGAGAGCGCAGCTTCCTCTGCAGCAGTATTAAATCAGAAGTATTCTCCCCACTCCCCAGCCCCCAACATCTTACATCTTATAGTGCCAGAAGATGCACTGGGTGCTTTCTTGGATTCTCATAGCCATTTTTCAAACCATGGCCTATGTTCTCTCCTTAAAAACCCAAGCTCTATTTTAGCACACACCACGAGTTTATACTACTTTCGATTCCTCCTTGTTAATACCTCTGGTCTGCTCTGCCCTAGATTCTCACTCATTGATGGTTTAGCATCAGTCCTGATATCTTTCTCTGCAAAAGGACTTTTATTAGCATTCTTGATGATTTCATCATTCATACGTTGAGGTGAATTTCTAGCCCTGAGCTGGAGCTTTCTCCTACCCCAGGTACCACAGCAGCAAACCGAAACTTAGATAACTTTCATGTCCTTGTGAAGCTTCACTTGATGGGAAGCTTCACATATCCAGTCAGCTAATCCCCAGACATCAAGCCAACTCTAAGCTCTATACTTATTTCATGTTCCTCTTCACCCCAAACAAGCCAATCAGATATTTTCTACTTTTCTCTTGTGTTTTTTTTTTTTTTTTAATTCTTTATCCTCTAAAAGCTCCCTGTTTTCCACATTCTTTACTGTTCTCCATACAAAGACTGTCCACTTCATGAAGTGTTAAACAGTGTGTTTGTATCACCTTAATTGTTTTCTTTAAGCATTTTTTTAACATCGGATTTTTTTGTTTTAAAAATCGTTTTCTCACCCTTGCTGTACCTATGTAAATCTGACCACTACTCTTTATCTTTCTAGAATACACATTCCAGTGTATCTTGAATCTCACTTAGATTTCCAATTTTACTGATGACATTTAAAAAGTTAATTTAAACTGATGTCACCTCGTTCCTGTCTTCATGTCTTTCTTTATTCAGCTTAGATTTATGGTCCACCACTAAAATTATTTCTGTGCATTTATCATCAACCTTCTTATCTCTTTTTCCCCCGTGTGCCTGACAAAACTCCAATCTTGATTAAATTCAACACTTTGGCTCTCCCAGACTTGTATCTAGGAGCTTCGGGTGGCTAGAGAAAAATGCACAATCATACTGACTGATAACATTTTCAATGAATGACTATATTCTTCAGTGTTGATACTCTTGGCATTGTTTGAAAATTATGCATTCCTATAGGTATTTCACCACTCCCCCTGCATTCTCTGAGATTCCTTACCTATAAGCATCCCCTCAGCCCACTTTCAGGAGAAGACTTGCTTCTAATTTCAGTAAGAATATAGGCACAATCAGAAGAGAATATCTTCATATCACCAAATCCTTTGATGAGTACATGAAAGTCTTCACATGTTCAGTACATTTACTAATAAGGCAGCCCTCATTTGTGAATTCAGTGATGCTAATAGAATTTTTACTTCTTTTTTTTTAAGATTTATTTATTCATTTAAGAGAAAAAGAGAGTGTGCACATGTACATGAGAGAGATCAGGGGCAGAGAGAATCTTCAAGCAGACTCCCTGCTGAGCATGGAGCACTACTTGGGGCTTGACCCCATGATCCATGAGATCATAACCAGAGCCAAAACCAAGAATTGGATGCTCAACTGACTGAGCCACTCAGGTGCCCCTAGAGTATTGATTTCTTAATGAAATATTCCCAAGAGATTTTAAAGACTACAACTCGGTTATTTTATAGAATGTTCCTTAACCTCGCTTTGCCAGATCTATTCTCATGCTTAGATTCAGGCTGTGAACTTTCAGCCAGAATCCTACATACATGAAGTTGTGTCATCCTCAGAATAATTAACACCCAAAGGTGCAAGATGTCCATCTATTCTATTTTTGGTGATGTTAATCTTTACCACCTGGTCAAGATGTTGTCTGGTTTCTCCATTGTGTAATTACTATTTTTTCCTTATACCTAGCAACAAATCTGGGACTAGACACTTTCTGACCATGCAAATGACCTGTTCCACTGCAACTTCTCCTCCCAGATTTAACACCATTAATGACTCTTGTTCCAAGCTTTTTTCATGATGGTTTTAAAATGATGATTTTTCCAATTCCACAACTCCTTTGTACATGTATCTTTTATAATTTTTCTGTTCCCAAGAACCTCCCCTGCTTTTCCAGGATTGACCTAAATCTATCTATTATCTATCTATCTATCTATCTAATCTATCACCAGTCACCAGGGGAATCAATAATAGACTTTAGATCACAAATATCTTGATAGTATTGAAATGTCTTGCTTTCCTTTGGTTGTCATTTGATTTTTTTTTTTTTTTTTTTTGCCAAGCCTTCTGTTATAGTCTTTACATATTGTTTTCTTTCAGTGTGTATCATCTAAACCTATATTTTTTTAAAGGATTAACATGATCACTTTCTTTTTTTTTTTTTCTTTTTTTTACAGTTAAGTTCTGGAAAGTAGTGGAAGTATAAGACTTGACAAATAATTTTTATTTTCACCCTAATGGCTTTAAAAATATTTAAACTGTTCATTCTACCCAACATGGGAGGAATAAAAAACTATTTTGGAAGGTCACCGTCCAACAAATAATCAGGTATAGAAGATAACTTTTTTCAGTAATCTCCCTCCCAGTGCACAATAATAATTTTTATTGGAGGTATTCCCCTTGGGCACTTTCACCAGGGTTTTCACAAGGCTTTCACCGAAGAATATGACCTTGGCTAAATTATTTTCTACTCATGTATGTGGCCCCCAAGCTGAAGGACTATACAATAGATTAGGTTGTTATCTCATTTGTCACAAGGCTAATTAATTCATGTGGATAAAAATATTTTATATTTCTAAGTATGGAAGACTTTGAAAAACATTCAATACTACTCTGTGTTTTTTCCTATCTTTTAAGTAAAAGCTCAATTAGTGATTTTGAGAAGGAAATGAGAAGTAATCAAGCACATTATACTTTTTGAAGATCCAGCTTTTTTGTAGTTAAAATGCTTCCACCATAAGGTTTATTATGTTTCTCACATTATTCAGTTCCCAGAACAATGCATTTACTGAAAATGTAACATGCTGGTGTGATCTGCCAGTATAAAGGATGCCACTCTAAAGTTTTAAAAACATGCTTCCATGCATGAAAGAGAAACCTCAAACTCAGGAAGACATAAACTCTCACATTAAAGTATTTTGTATCTTCTATTCTAATTTTATAAAATGCTTTTAACGTTTTAAAATGTTTAATGTTTAATTTTAACTAAATTTTTTTTGATCAAGCAAAAGTGTATCTGGAATATTATCTACAGAGGGCTTTTCCTTGCCATCTCTTCAGATAATGTATCTGTCTGACCCTCCTCTGTTCCCTTGAGTTATGGGTTGACCAGGTTAAAAAAACTCAAAAAACAAACAGGAGATGTGAATAATAAAAAATAGTTCCCCCTCTTTTTCCCTTGTACCCTATTTCTAATATCATTACACTAATCTCAACAATATTTTTAGTAAGTTGGAAAGATACAAAGTTGTGAGTTGCTTTCGTAGTTGAGTAAAAGCTCATATTCCAGGGTACATTGTAAGGTAAATTCCCTGGATTTTGATATATAATTAAATCAAATCTTATCATGCATTGTGCTCCTTACTTGTTCAGCTGTATCTGCTGAGTGCCCATTATGTGCCAGTCCTGGTATTTTACTTGGGACTGGATGGTGAACAGAATAGATTATGATCCCTGCCTTGTGGATCTAGGAGAAGGGGATGGAAACTGAACCATAAATGTAAAAATTGGACAAACTATATGGTATTTTAGAAGATTAAAAGCACTCTGGAAAAAAAATACAGAGTAGAATAAGGAGGGACATAAGACAATTTTAAATAGACCAGAGTAGGCTTCATTCAGGAGGTGATCTTTGATCAAAAATTTGAATTAAGTGAGGGTCCATATTCTAGGCAAAGACCCAAGATGGGAGTGTGCCATGTTGTGTTCATGGAGTGTGTTTGCATTCACAGAAGAATGTGCCTGAAGGCAGAGTGGCAAGAGGGAGTAGAGAAGGAAATGGAGTCAGAGAAATAAAAAGACGAGCCAATTCATGTATTGCTTTGCAAGCCCTGGTCAAGTATTTGCTTTTTTACTCTGGATAAAATGAGGAACCACTGGCTGGACTCTTCTCTGGAGAAAATGGAAAGCCATTGGAAGATTTTGACTAGAAGAATGATATTATTTGGCATCTACTGTAAAAGGTTCAATCTGGCTACTGGGTTTAGAATAGACCCCTGGGGGCCAAAGGTGGCTGCTGGAAGAGCAGTTAGGATATAATCACAGTAATGCAGGTGAGAGCTGAAGGTGGTTCCCATGAGTAAAGAGCAGTGGGAACAGTGAGTAGTCAGACCCTGTATATACTTGGAGATGGAATTTGAAGTTTTCCTAATAGTTTGTGTGGAGGTTTAATGGAGGCAAGGAGTCAAGGATGACTCAAAGGTTTTGGCCTAAGCCACTGGAAGTCCAGAGATGTCATCAGTTGAGAGGAAAAAGGCTGTGAGTAGAGGAAGTTTGGGGGGATGATCAGAAGTATAGCATGGAATATGTTCAACTTGAGATATCTATAGGACATCCAAGCTGAGATGTCCAGCAGGCAGTGGGATCAAATGCATCTGAAATTCAGGAATGAGGTTTGGAATGGAGGTTTATAACTTTGGGAGGCATTAACATATAAATAGTACTTAATACTGTGAGACCAAATGATATAACCAAGGATGTAAGTGTAGATATAGTCTAGGAAAAGACACAAATATTTGACCCTTTAGACACTTGGAGAAGAGGAAGAACTGACAAAAGAGGAACAGAAGAAATGATCATTCTCACATTCATCTAACTTTTGCCCCTTCAAGTTGAAGTTGATAGGGAAAATGTTAAGAGAGGAAGGGTATTAAGGAATTGATACATGGGGCAGATTGCATGTAGAAGGGACCTTCTTCTCTATAGGGGCTAAGGAAGGACGTGACTGTCAATAGGAAATTATCTTTCAAATAATATGTTAGATTCAAACTTGACTGGCTTTTTTTTTTTTTTAAATTTTAGCATAACAGTATTCCTTGTTTTTGCACCACACCCAGTGCTCTATGCAATCTGTGCCCTCTCTAATACCCACCACCTGGTTCCCCCAACCTCCCATCCCCCGCCACTTCAAACCCCTCAGATTGTTTTTCAGAGTCCATAGTCTCTCATGGTTCACCTCCCCTTCCAATTTCTCCCAACTCCCTTTTACTCCCCTTGTCCTCCATGTTATTTCTAATGCTCCACAAATAAGTGAAACCATATGATAATTGACTCTCTCTGCTTGACTTATTTCACTCAGCATAATCTCTTCCAGTCCCATCCATGTTGCTACAAAAGTTGGGTGTTCATTCTTTCAAGATATGTCTCCAAAGGCAAAGGAAACAAAAGCGAAAATAAACTTTTGGGACTCCATCAAAATTAAAAGCTTCTGCACAGCAAAGGAAGCAGTCAAGAAAACAAAGAGGCAATCCACGGAATGGGAGAAGATATTTGCAAATGACAGTACAGACAAAAGGTTGATATTCAGGATCTATAAAGAACTCCTCAAACTCAACACACACAAAACAGATAATCTTATCAAAAATGGGCAGAAGATTTGAACAGACACTTCTCCAATGAAGACATACAAATGGCTATCAGACACACGAAAAAATGTTCATCATCACTAGCCATCAGGGAGATTCAAATTAAAACCACATTGAGATATCACCCTACACCAGCTAGAATGGCCAAAATTAGCAAGACAGGAAACAACATGTGTTGGAGGGGATGTGGAGAAAGGGGAATCCTCTTACACTGTTGGTGGGAATGCAAGTTGGTGCAGCCTCTTTGGAGAACAGTGTGGAGATTCCTCAAGAAATTAAAAATAGAACTTCCCTATGACCCTGCAATTGCACTACTGGGTATTTACCCCAAAGATACAACTGTAGTGAAAAGAAGGGCCATCTGTACCCTAATGTTTATAGCAGCAATGGCCATGGTCGCCAAACTGTGGAAAGAACCAAGATGCCCTTCAATGGACGAATAGATAAGGAAGATGTGGTCCATATACACTATGGAATATTATGCCTCCATCAGAAAGGATGAATACCCAACTTTTGACTGGCTTTTATATGTCAAATGGCACATATACATACAGACTGACTTAGAAAGCACTACTGAGCAATCACCTAATGCAAATTACAGTATTTTGTTTATGGAATCCTATGTATTCAGTATATTTATATGTAGAACTTCTAGCAGACTCTCACCAAATACCTGTCAAATTATTAATGTATTACCTTTGCTCTATGTTGAGAATTTTCATATTATGTTAAAACTGTTTTCTTTGCATAGAGAGTACACATAAAAATTTTATTCCATCCTTTTTCTTAAGACATACATACCTATTAAATCAGAAATGTCACTTATACTTTCCCTATAATTACTTCTCAGAACTCTGGTGGGTAGATACAGTGGATATGAATTGTGTAGTTCTCTTAACTCTGGCTGGTTGGGAATTGTACCTTCAAATGTGAGCTAGATGTTATTAGTTGGACCTAAGTAATCTCCATTGAAATCTAGAGCTTCAGTCTGTGTTAATTTAGAAATGCCCTATATTCTTGGAGACCATTGCATTGAAAGTCTTCAATGTTTCCTCTATCCAAGCAGGAGAGCATAACTAATGAATCGGACTCTTCCTTCAGAAGGAGAGAGTGATTGTGTTTACCAGGATAGGAGGAGATGGCATTGATGTGAGTGGTCCTGATGACGCCCACCCGGGTCCCACGGTTGTTTTTCATACACATGCAGATACATATGGCAATTCCAGCGATGACCCCCATGATGAATACAATTCCAAATACTATGCCAGCAATTGCCGTGCCCCTAAAAAAGGAAAACAAAAGTACATTTATTGAAAAGGTTCATAATCCTTTCAAATACAGCTCTATGGCTAAATGACAAATGCTCTTTGGCAAATCTCCTTGGATATTAAAAAAAAAAAAAAAGTAATTCCCTGAATCAGTCAAGTAAGTAGTCTTGTGTATTTTAATAGATAAGAAAAAGTTATAAGCTTTCAGGGAATCTTTTTCCAGTACAGTAAACCTATCATTCAGATTCTGGCTTTAGAAATCCATGTATATTTATACAAAACACAATTATTTAGATATGCTCTCTAAAATAATAATTAAAAAACCATTCTGCTGCTTATTTAAACTGCAAAGAACTTATTGTCTGTGAGTACACATTTACTGAAAACAACTTGATAAATGTCAAAATATTAAATAAAATTTAACATTTATCTTTATTAAAACTCTTCACAAAATAGAACTGGAATTTTTTTCTTAACAGAATAGAGAAAGATAAACTAAATGTTTTAAAAAATCTATTCAGAAAACAGTTATGACAAACTGTATTCTCATTAAATTCAGTAATAATGCAAGAAAAACCTGTCTTCTATTAATGTTATGTTTTTTTCCAGAAGGTTTTATCTCTCACAACAAAATCATAGAAAAAAAATACTGCATAAAAGAGTTAACCTTATTATGTGTAGACAATATGATTTGTAGGAGTCTGCATTTGTTCACATTTTGGAAAGTAATGGCGAAATCTTTGTGAAAAGATGCAGATTTTCAGCTAGAAGTATCATTTCTAGCAATGCGCTCTGAGGAAATGCAGCACATGTAGGCACAAATAATGTAATAAAGACGTTTGCCAATGTATTGTTGCTAATAGCAAGATATCAGAAACACCCTAATATCCAAATGACAAAATAATAATAATAATACACCAGAGAAGGAATCCTATATGGTGATTTAAAAGGATAAATTAGTCCACATGGATTGAGGTGAAATGTTCATGATTCTTGGTTAACTTAATAATAACACCACGAATGAAAAGGCAGATATTAACAAAATATCAGTATTAATAGAATGATTGCAAGGAGAAAGTTATATTCTTACATTTCAAATTTTTGAATGTATATGTGATTATTTTATAGATAGGGGACAATGAAGAAAATTTTCACTTTCTAATTTGGGTAACCCCTCTCCAGAAGTAACCATTTTGACTCTTTCAAACATTGTTTTAGTACTCTCCCCATTTTTTATTTATTTATTTTTTTATTATTATTATTATTTTTTTAATTTTTTATTTTTTATAAACATATATTTTTTATATACATATATTTTTATCCCCAGGTCTGTGAATCACCAGGTTTACACACTTCACAGCACTCACCAAATCACATACCCTCCCCAATGTCCATAATCCCACCCCCTTCTCCCCAACCCCCTCCCCCCAACAACCCTCAGTTTGTTTTGTGAGATTAAGAGTCACTTATGGTTTGTCTCCCTCCCAATCCCATCTTGTTTCATTTATTCTTCTACCCACTTAAGCCTCCATGTTGCATCACCACTTCCTCATATCAGGGAGATCATATGATAGTTGTCTTTCTCTGCTTGACTTATTTCGCTAAGCATGATATGCTCTAGTTCCATCCACGTTGTTGCAAATGGCAAGATTTCATTTCTTTTGATGGCTGCATAGTATTCCATTGTGTATATATACCACATCTTCTTGATCCATTCATCTGTTGATGGACATCTAGGTTCTTTCCATAGTTTGGCTATTGTGGACATTGCTGCTATAAACATTCGGGTGCATGTGTCCCTTTGGATCACTACATTTGTATCTTTAGGGTAAATACCCAATAGTGCAATTGCTGGGTCATAGGGCAGTTCTATTTTCAACATTTTGAGGAACCTCCATGCTGTTTTCCAGAGTGGCTGCACCAGCTTGCATTCCCACCAACAGTGTAGGAGGGTTCCCCTTTCTCCGCATCCTCGCCAGCATCTGTCATTTCCTGACTTGTTGATTTTAGCCATTCTGACTGGTGTGAGGTGATATCTCATTGTGGTTTTGATTTGTATTTCCCTGATGCCGAGTGATATGGAGCACTTTTTCATGTGTCTGTTGGCCATCTGGATGTCTTCTTTGCAGAAATGTCTGTTCATGTCTTCTGCCCATTTCTTGATTGGATTATTTGTTCTTTGGGTGTTGAGTTTGCTAAGTTCTTTATAGATTCTGGACACTAGTCCTTTATCTGAGATGTCGTTTGCAAATATCTTCTCCCATTCTGTCAGTTGTCTTTTGATTTTGTTAACTATTTCCTTTGCTGTGCAAAAGCTTTTGATCTTGATGAAATCCCAGTAGTTCATTTTTTCCCTTGCTTCCCTTGCCTTTTGCGTTGTTCCTAGGAAGATGTTGCTGCGGCAGAGGTCGAAGAGGTTGCTGCCCGTGTTCTCCTCAAGGATTTTGATGGATTCCTTTCGTACATTGAGGTCCTTCATCCATTTTGAGTCTATTTTTGTGTGTGGTGTAAGGAAATGGTCCAATTTCATTTTTCTGCATGTGGCTGTCCAATTTTCCCAGCACCATTTATTGAAAAGGCTGTCTTTTTTCCATTGGACATTCTTTCCTGCTTTGTCGAAGATTAGTTGACCATAGAGTTGAGGGTCTATTTCTGGGCTCTCTATTCTGTTCCATTGATCTATGTGTCTGTTTTTGTGCCAGTACCATGCTGTCTTGATGATGACAGCTTTGTAATAGAGCTTGAAGTCCGGAATTGTGATGCCACCAACGTTGGCTTTCTTTTTCAATATCCCTTTGGCTATTCGAGGTCTTTTCTGGTTCCATATAAATTTTAGAATTATTTGTTCCATTTCTTTGAAAAAGATGGATGGTACTTTGATAGGAATTGCATTAAATGTGTAGATTGCTTTAGGTAGCATAGACATTTTCACAATATTTATTCTTCCAATCCAGGAGCATGGAACATTTTTCCATTTCTTTGTGTCTTCCTCAATTTCTTTCATGAGTACTTTATAGTTTTCTGAGTATAGATTCTGTGTCTCTTTGGTTAGGTTTATTCCTAGGTATCTTATGGTTTTGGATGCAATTGTAAATGGGATTGACTCCTTAATATCTCTTTCTTCTGTCTTGCTGTTGGTGTAGAGAAATGCAACTGATTTCTGTGCATTGATTTTATATCCTGACACTTTACTGAATTCCTGTATAAGTTCTAGCAGTTTTGGAGTGGAGTCTTTTGGGTTTTCCACATATAGTATCATATCATCTGCGAAGAGTGATAATTTGACTTCTTCTTTGCCGATTTGGATGCCTTTAATTTCCTTTTGTTGTCTGATTGCTGAGGCTAGGACCTCTAGTACTATGTTGAATAGCAGTGGTGAGAATGGACATCCCTGCCGTGTTCCTGACCTTAGCGGAAAAGCTTTCAGTTTTTCTCCATTGAGAATGATATTTGCGGTGGGTTTTTCATAGATGGCTTTGATGATATTGAGGTATGTGCCCTCTATCCCTACACTTTGAAGAGTTTTGATCAGGAAGGGATGCTGTACTTTGTCAAATGCTTTTTCAGCATCTATTGAGAGTATCATATGGTTCTTGTTCTTTCTTTTATTGATGTGTTGTATCACATTGACTGATTTGCGGATGTTGAACCAACCTTGCAGCCCTGGAATAAATCCCACTTGGTCGTGGTGAATAATCTTTTTAATGTACTGTTGAATCCTATTGGCTAGTATTTTGTTGAGTATTTTCGCATCTGTGTTCATCAAGGATATCGGTCTGTAGCTCTCTTTTTTGGTGGGATCCTTGTCTGGTTTTGGGATCAAGGTGATGCTGGCCTCATAAAATGAGTTTGGAAGTTTTCTTTCCATTTCTATTTTTTGGAACAGTTTCAGGAGAATAGGAATTAGTTCTTCTTTAAATGTTTGGTAGAATTCCCCCGGGAAGCCGTCTGGCCCTGGGCTTTTGTTTGTTTGGAGATTTTTAATGACTGTTTCAATCTCCTTACTGGTTATGGGTCTGTTCAGGCTTTCTATTTCTTCCTGGTTCAGTTGTGGTAGTTTATATGTTTCTAGGAATGCATCCATTTCTTCCAGATTGTCAAATTTATTGTCGTAGAGTTGCTCATAGTATGTTCTTATAATAGTTTGTATTTCTTTGGTGTTAGTTGTGATCTGTCCTCTTTCATTCATGATTTTATTTATTTGGGTCCTTTCTCTTTTCTTTTTGATAAGTCGGGCCAGGGGTTTATCAATTTTATTAATTCTTTCAAAGAACCAGCTCCTAGTTTCGTTGATTTGTTCTATTGTTTTTTTGGTTTCTATTTCATTGATTTCTGCTCTGATCTTTATGATTTCTCTTCTCCTGCTGGGCTTAGGGTTTCTTTCTTGTTCTTTCTCCAGCTCCTTTAGGTGTAGGGTTAGGTTGTGTACCTGAGACCTTTCTTGTTTCTTGAGAAAGGCTTGTACCGCTATATATTTTCCTCTCAGGACTGCCTTTGTTGTGTCCCACAGATTTTGAACCGTTGTATTTTCATTATCATTTGTTTCCATGATTTTTTTCAATTCTTCTTTAATTTCCCGGTTGACCCATTCATTCTTTAGAAGGATACTGTTTAGTCTCCATGTATTTGGGTTCTTTCCAAACTTCCTTTTGTGGTTGAGTTCTAGCTTTAGAGCATTGTGGTCTGAAAATATGCAGGGAATGATCCCAATCTTTTGATACCGGTTGAGTCCTGATTTAGGACTGAGGATGTGATCTATTCTGGAGAATGTTCCATGTGCACTAGAGAAGAATGTGTATTCTGTTGCTTTGGGATGAAATATTCTGAATATATCTGTGATGTCCATCTGGTCCAGTGTGTCATTTAAGGCCTTTATTTCCTTGCTGATCTTTTGCTTGGATGACCTGTCCATTTCAGTGAGGGGAGTGTTAAAGTCCCCTACTATTATTGTATTGTTGTTGATGTGTTTCTTTGATTTTGTTATTAATTGGTTTATATAGTTGGCTGCTCCCACGTTGGGGGCATAGATATTTAAAATTGTTAAATCTTCTTGTTGGACAGACCCTTTGAGTATGATATAGTGTCCTTCCTCATCTCTTATTACAGTCTTTGGCTTAAAATCTAATTGATCTGATATAAGGATTGCCACTCCTGCTTTCTTCTGATGTCCATTAGCATGGTAAATTCTTTTCCACCCCCTCACTTTAAATCTGGAGGTGTCTTCGGGCTTAAAATGTGTTTCTTGGAGGCAACATATAGATGGGTTTTGTTTTTTTATCCATTCTGATACCCTGTGTCTTTTGACAGGGGCATTTAGCCCATTCACATTCAGGGTAAGTATTGAGAGATATGAATTTAGTGCCATTGTATTGCCTGTAAGGTGACTGTTACTGTATATGGTCTCTGTTCCTTTCTGATCTACCACTTGTAGGCTCTCTCTTTGCTTAGAGGACCCCTTTCAATATTTCCTGTAGAGCTGGTTTGGTATTTGCAAATTCTTTCAGTTGTTGTTTGTCCTGGAAGCTTTTAATCTCTCCTTCTATTTTCAATGATAGCCTAGCTGGATATAGTATTCTTGGCTGCATGTTTTTCTCGTTTAGTGCTCTGAAAATATCATGCCAGCTCTTTCTGGCCTGCCAGGTCTCTGTGGATAAGTCAGCTGCCAATCTAATATTTTTACCATTGTATGTTACAGACTTCTTTTCCCGGGCTGCTTTCAGGATTTTCTCTTTGTCATTGAGACTTGTAAATTTTACTATTAGGTGACGGGGTGTGGGCCTATTCTTATTGATTTTGAGGGGCGTTCTCTGAACCTCCTGAATTTTGATGCTCGTTCCCTTTGCCATATTGGGGAAATTCTCCCCAATAATTCTCTCCAGTATACCTTCTGCTCCCCTCTCACTTTCTTCTTCTTCTGGAATCCCAATTATTCTAATGTTGTTTCGTCTTATGGTGTCACTTATCTCTCGAATTCTCCCCTCGTGGTCCAGTAGCTGTTTGTCCCTCTTTTGATCAGCTTCTTTATTCTCTGTCATTTGGTCTTCTATATCACTAATTCTTTCTTCTGCCTCATTTATCCTAGCAGTGAGAGCCTCCATTTTTGATTGCACCTCATTAATAGCTTTTTTGATTTCAACTTGGTTAGATTTTAGTTCTTTTATTTCTCCAGAAAGGGCTTTTATATCTCTCGAGAGGGTTTCTCTAATATCTTCCATGCCTTTTTCGAGCCCGGCTAGAACCTTGAGAATTGTCATTCTGAACTCTAGATCTGACATATTACCGATGTCTGTATTGATTAGGTCCCTAGCCTTCGGTACTGCCTCTTGTTCTTTTTTTTGTGGTGAATTTTTACGTCTTGTCATTTTGTCCAGATAAGAGTAAATGAAGGGGCAAGTAAAATACTAAAAGGGTGGCAACAACCCCAGGAAAATATGCTTTAGCCAAATTAGAAGAGATCCAAAATCGTGAGTGGGGAGAAAGGGGATAAAAAGAGGTTCAAAAAGGAAGAAAGAAAAAAGAAAAAAAAAAAAAAAAAAAAAAGAAAAGAAAAGAAAAGAATTTTTTTTAAAAGAGAAAACACCTAAGAAAAATGTAAAAAAAAAATATATATATATTAGATAAACTAGTAAAAAATCGTTAAAAAAGAAAAAGGTAACAGTTAAAAAAAAAAAAAATTTTACCCGAAGGCGAGAAAAAAAAAAAAAATGAAAAAGAAAAAATTAAATTAACTGCAAGACTAAAAAAAATCACAGGAAAAAAGCCATGAGTTCCGTGCTTGGCTTTCTCCTCCTCTGGAATTCTGCTGCTCTCCTTGGTATTGAAACCGCACTCCTTGGTAGGTGAACTTGGTCTCGGCTGGATTTCTTGTTGATATTCTGGGGGAGGGGCCTGTTGTAGTGATTCTCAAGTGTCTTTGCCCCAGGCGGAATTACACCGCCCTTACCCAGGGCCGGGGTGAGTAATCCGCTCGGGTTTGCTTTCAGGAGCTTTTGTTCCCTGAGCGCTTTCCGTAGAGTTCCAGAGGACGGGAATACAAATGGCGGCCTCCTGGTCTCCGGCCCGGAGGAGCCGAGAGCCCAGGGCCCCACTCCTCAGTGCGCCCTCAGAGAACAGCGCCCAGTTACTCCCGTCTGCCTGACCTCCGGCCGCGCTCCGAGCTCACCGAGCCTGCGACCGGTTCAAGGTAACACGGAGCTGCGAGCTTACTGTCGGCTCTGTCTCTGTAGCCGGCTTTCCCGTTCCAATACCCGCAAGCTCTGCAACACTCAGACACCCCCGATCCTTCTGTGACCCTGCGGGACCTGAGGCCACGCTGACCCCGCGTGGGCTTCGCCCCGGTTTAGCCTCTGGAGCGATGTCCCTCCGCGGAACAGACTTTTAAAAGTCCTGATTTTGTGCACGGTTGCTCCGCCGCTTGCCGGGAGCCGGCCCCTCCCCCCGGGGTCTATCTTCCCGTCGCTTTGGATTCACTTCTCCGCCGGTCCTACCTTTCAGAAAGTGGTTGTTTTTCTGTTTCCAGAATTGCTGTTCTTCTTCTCTTCGATCTGCCGATGGATTTTCAGGTGTTTGCAATCTTTAGATAAGCTATCTAGCTGATCTCCGGCTAGCTGAAGCAGTCTCAGCTTGCTACTTCTCCGCCATCTTCTCTCCCCATTTTTTAAAAAAAGTTTTTAAATGTTTCATTTATTAGAGAGAGAGACAGAGAGATTGGGAGCACGAGCAGGGGAAGGGAGAAAGGCAGAAGGAGAGGCAAACAGACTCCCTGCTGACCTTGGAGCTGGATGAGGGGCTCACTCTCAGGACCCTGAGATCCTGACCTGCAATGAAGTCAGACACTTAACCTTCTGAGCCACCTAGGCACCCCTGTTTTAGTAACTTTCCTCCTATTTCTTTGTAATACAATTACATTCTTTTAGTTTTTTAAAATTTTATATTATCTATTGGTTACTTTCATAGTATTTGGGAGTTTAGATCCCACAGACAAACTTTATCCTTTTAGGATTTATATTACCATGTCATCAGGATTTATATTACCACGTCATTGCTTACTGCTGAGCCAAGCAAGGCACCATGGTTACCTCTCATTTCTGTTACACTTACTTTGTTTAAGCAATTTCCCTGAGATCTCATCTTTCCCTATGTCTGTTGATACCCTCCTCCACAAAGTTTTAGAAAATTTTTCAACAATTATCAGAAGTTCTTAGTATTTTCTTTTTACTACTGGTACTATGAAATTGCATAATGCACTTGGATTTTTTAAAAAAATTCTTTTTCCAGGCCCTTAGGATTTTTCATGTCTAGACACTCATTCTTCAGTTCTTGAAACTGTGCCATAAATGGATAATTTCCTTTCCATCATTTTATCTGTTTCTCTTTCTGGAAGCCTATTCTGAAAGCACTTCTGGGATAACTTCTCTAATTTTTCTGATTTCTGTTTTCTTGAATTATTTTCGGGGGAATTTCATTGACTTCACATTCCAAAATTTTGTTGAACTTCTAATGTTCAGCTATTATATGTTTAATTTCTGGGTGCTCTATCTTATCCTCGAAAGTACCCACCTCCCTATTTTATTGAGTCCTGTTTTGCTTTCATTGATATGGTTTCTCTTCCTAATCCCTGAAGGTACTAATGAAATATATATATATGTATGTGTGTGTGTGTGTGTATATATACACATATATATACACATACATGTATATATATGTGTGTATACACACATATATAATGTGTGTGTACATATATATACACATATGTACACACACACACACACACATATATATATGTACACACACACACATATATTTTAAACTTTCTCTACTTTCTGTATTACCTCCTGTCCTGTTTAGTTTCCTTTTTATTTTGATCTGTCTCATGTTTGGTATTTTCCTTACATGTCTGGTGATCCTGAATCTTCTGCTCTTTAAAAAAGAGGCACAGAGGAGCTGCTTGGAAGTTCACGGTGGCCCGTGGCCATTGCACAGGTGAAATCCACAGTCTGAGAGTTCTCATAGTATTTTTGTTGGGGCTGTTCATTTTTTTCCTTAAAAGGATCCTCCAGTTTGAGCCAGCCTGACACTCTGCTGGAGCCTAGGGTTTTGCCTATAAGAGTATGAACTTCCATAAAATCCTGTTACTTTTAGATCAGAGACTCAGTCTCACTCTGCTGTGACAGTGGAGCCATTCAGAAGTTTTCAGCAATAACATTTTTGTGGTTTAAAAGCACGAATTCTAAAATCAGAATGCCTAGGTTCCAACTGTTCTTTGCACAAGTTGCTGAATGCCTCCCAGCCCCCTAATTTTCTTACTAATTAAATGAAGGTCACCTTGGTACTTATCTGATTCTCCTCTCAAATTTCATATCATGAAATATCTGTATTCCTGGACTCCTTTGTCAGATAAATAGTTTCTTACTTTTGTGCTATATAAATATCTATCCAATACTTTTATTTCTTTTTTTAAAAAAGATTTAATTCATTTGACAGAGAGACAGAGAGAGGGAACACAAGTAAGGGGAAGGCGTTAAGGGAGAAGTAGGCTCCCCGCCAAGCAGAAAGCCCAATGGGGGACTCGATCCCAGGACCCTGGGATCATGACCTGAGCAGAAGGCAGATCCTTAATGACTGAGCCACCCAGGTGCCCCTAATCTATACTTTTCTATGACAGGTCTGTAATTCTCATCCCAAACCCTTGGGGCCAGGTCTATCTCATAAGTCATAAATGTTAAGATTTTGGCAAGGGAATATAGTACATATGCCATATATCGTGGGATACTTCCAAGGCCAGCATCCTGAGCACACATACATACATTTACATTCCTGTAGTAAAGGTGAGAATACTAACAGCCATGGATTACAAAGAGACTCGCAAAAAGCCCGATTCCTTTGGGTCAAGTCTGGCCACCAAGTCAGTTACATAAAACGTTTCGGTTTCCATAGCTGTTTGTTTGTTTTTGAGGATTTCAAAATTGTAGATAAGGAATTGTGAACCTGTATTTGTACTTTTCACAAGAGATTTTCTTTTTATGGCTTTTCGCACTCTTAAGAAAACGATACCACTAAGAATTCCAATAGACTCTTTAAAAATATTCGTACACACATTTTAACTATGTTAGTAAATTATGAAAGCAGAATGTGAGACATATTTGGGTGTGCTGCTATTAATGATTAAAGAATGGCTGAGTCCAGCAGCTTAAGAAATAAGCCTTTTCAAAAAAGAGAGATTTATCAAAGAAGATAATTTGAAATACATAAACCCAAAGTAATCTGGAAACCTTTTTATTGTAGTTTTGAAGTCCAAATAAGATTGATTTGGAGGGCTTAATTTATGTTCCAGAAATAATCAATGGCCCAATTATTCAGGCAAAGAGTTTCCAAAGTAAGTGTTATGGAAGCTGTTAAGATATTAAATTGGGACATATTTATATTCATTAATTCATTTTTTAAATAGAGGAAAGTAGAAAATTAGTCACATTTTGTTTTCCTGTTGGCAGCTCCAGCAAAGTGCCTGCTTGTGAGGTCAGTAATGAGGTTTCAACTAATGTGTTAAATGAGGTTTCTGATTAAATCATGATTTTGGTGTCCTTGATCTTTTGATACCCATTAGTAACTGTAAATTAGTTATTAAAGACATGGCAAGTATAACATTTATAGAATTATTTACTCCATTATTAATTAAGATAAACAATAAACAAATAGTAACCTTCTGGCATATAAGTAGTTTGGTTTCATCAACTGTTGGAAAGAGAGAAGCTATTAACTTAAGAAATTTAACGTCATAAACATCTTGAAAAAATGTAGGGAACGTACTTTCTTTGAAAGAATGGATTGCAGAATATACATATTTTTCTTTTTAAGCTTTTATTTGGAAATATTTACAGGTTCACAGACAGTTATAAAAGGAATAGAGATAGGTCCTGTGTATCTTCCACCCGGTAACCTCCAGTCGTTACATCTCAGGAGACTAGAGTATAACACCCAAATCAGGAAATTGACATTAGAATAAAGTGTGAGGGTCATTGTGTGTCATTTGAACACATGCAGAGATCATGGGATCACTATGGCAAGCAAGGTACAAAACTAACCCATTATCAGAAAGATTTGTTGTGCTATTCCTTTATGGTCACACCAACAGCCTTCCCCTCACCATTAATAACTGCTTGAATCACTACTCTGTTCTCCATTTTTGTAATTTTTTCATGTCAAGAGTGTCATAGAAATGGAATCATATAGTATGTTACTTCTTGAGGTGGACTTTTTTTTTTTTACTCAGCTTAATGCCCTTGCAATCTATCCTAGCTTTTCTGTGTACTAATACATTCCTTTTTTATTATTAATTAATATTTCCTGATATGGAAATAGCATAGTTCGTTTACCCATGACCTATTTGCAGGACATTTTGGTTATTTCCAGTTTTGGCTTTTGCAGTTAAGCTTGCTATGTATAATCGTGTACAGGTTTTTGTGTTAATGTATATATTCATTTCTCTGGAATAAATGCCCAAAAGGGGGATTGCTGGGTTATTTGATAAGTATACATTGAATATTTTGAAAAATACTGCCAAAATATTTTTCAGAATGGTTGTACTATTTTATATTTCCACCAGTACAGTAGGAGACATCCAGTTTCTCTCCATCCTTGCTAGCATTTGTTGTCATTATTATTTTTTATTTTTTTTCTATTAACATATAATGTATTATTTGTTTTAGAGGTACAGGTCTGTGATTCATCAGTCTTACACAATTCACAGCACTCACCATAGCACATACCCTCCCCAATGTCCATCACCCAGTTACCCCACTCCTCCCACAAACCCCCTCCAGGAACCCTCAGTTTGTTTCCTGAGATTAAGAATCTCTTATGGTTTGTCTCCCTCTCTGGTTCCATCTTGTTTCATTTTTCCCTCCCTTCCCCTATGATCCTCTGTCTTGTTTCTCAAATTCCAGGTATCAAATTCCAGGTATCATTGAGATCATATAATAATTATCTTTCTCTGATTGACTTATTCTGCCTAGCATAATATCCTCTAGCTCCATCCATGTTATTGCAAATGACAAAAATCTTTTTTTAAATTTATTTTTTATTTTTCAGCATAACAGCATTCATTGTTTTTGCACCACACCCAGTGCTCCATGCAATCCGTGCCCTCTGTAATACCCAACACCTGGTACCCCGACCTCCCAACCCCTGCCTCTTCAAAACCCTCAGATTGTTTTTCAGAGTCCATAGTCTCTCATGGTTCACCTCCCCTTCCAATTTACCCCAACTCCCTTCTCCTCTCTATCTCCCCATGTCCTCCATGCTATTTGTTATGCTCCACAAATAAGTGAAACCATATTATAATTGACTCTCTGCTTGACTTATTTCACTCAGCATAATCTCTTCCAGTCCCGTCCATGTTGGTACAAAAGTTGGGTATTCGTCCTTTCTGATGGAGGTACAATACTCCACAGTGTATATGGACCACATCTTCCTTATCTATTCGTCCGTTGAAGGGCATCTTGGTTCTTTCCATAGTTTGGTGACCATGGCCATTGCTGCTATAAACATTGGGGTACAGATGGCCCTTCTTTTCACTACATCTGTACTTTTGGGGTAAATACCCAGTAGTGCAATTGCAGGGTCATAGGGAAGCTCTATTTTTAATTTCTTGAGGAATCTCCACACTGTTCTCCAAAGAGGCTGCACCAACTTGCATTCGAACCAACAGTGTAAGAGGGTTCCCCTTTCTCCACATCCCCTCCAACACATGTTGTTTCCTGTCTTGCTAATTTTGGCCATTCTAGCTGGTGTAGGGTGATATCTCAATGTGGTTTTAATTTGAATCTCCCTGATGGCTAGTGATGATGAACAGTTTTTCATGTGTCTGATAGCCATTTGTATGTCTTCATTGGAGAAGTGTCTGTCCATATCTTCTGCCCATTTTTTGATATGATTGTCTGTTTTGTGTGTGTTGAGTTTGAGGAGTTCATTATAAATCCTGAATATCAACCTTTTGTCTGTACTGTCATTTACAAATATCTTCTCCCATTCTGTGGGTTGCCTCTTTGTTTTGTTGACCGTTTCCTTTGCTATGCAGAAGCTTTTGATTTTGATGAAGTCCCGAAAGTTCATCTTCGCTTTTGTTTCCTTTGCCTTTGGAGACATATCTTGAAAGAAATTGCTGTGGCTGATAGCGAAGAGATTACTGCCTATGTTCTCCTCTAGGATTCTGATGGATTCCTGTCTCACATTGAGGTCTTTTATCCATTTTGAGTTTATCTTTGTGTATGGTGTAAGAGAATGGTCAAGTTTCATACTTCTACATATAGCTGCCCAGTTTTCCCAGCACCATTTATTGAAGAGACTGTCTTTTTTCCACTGTATATTTTTTCCTGCCTTGTCGAAGATTATTTGACCATAGAGTTGAGGGTCCATATCTGGGCTCTCTACTCTGTTCCACTCGTCTATGTGTCTGTTTTTATGCCAGTACCATGCTGTCTTGGTGATCACAGCTTTGTAGTAAAGCTTGAAATCAGGTAACGTGATGCCCCCCGTTTTATTTTTGTTTTTCAACATTCCGTTAGCAATTTGGGGTCTCTTCTGATTCCATACAAATTTTTGTATTATTTGCTCCAGCTCTTTGAAGAATACAGGTGGAATTTAGATCGGAATAGCATTAAAAGTCAAGCAGAGAAAGACAACTATCATATGATCTCCCTGATATGAGGAAGTGGTGATGCAACATGGGGGCTTAAGTGGGTAGGAGAAGAATAAATGAAACAAGATGGGATTGGGAGGGAGACAAACCATAAGTGACTCTTAATCTCACAAAACAAACTGAGGGTTGCTGGGGGGAGGGGGTTTGGGAGAAGGGGGTGGGATTATGGACATTGGGGAGGGTATGTGCTTTGGTGAGTGCTGTGAAGTGTGTAAACCTGGTGATTCACAGACCTGTACCCCTGGGGATAAAAATATATGTTTATAAAAAATAAAAAATTAAAAGTATAGATTGCTCTAGGCAGAATAGACATTTTAACAATGTTTATTCTTCCGATCCAAGAGCATGGAGTGGTCTTCCATCTTTTTGTGTCTTCTTCAATTTCTTTCATGAGTGTTCTGTAGTTCCTTGAGTACAGATCCTTTACCTCTTTGGTTAGGTTTATTTCCAGGTATCTTATGGTTCTTGGTGCTATAGTAAATGGAATCAATTCTCTAATTTCCCTTTTTTTATTTTCATTATTAGTGTATAAGAAAGCCACTGATTTCTGTACATTGACTTTGTATCCTGCCACATTGCTGAATTGTTGTATGAGTTCTAGTAGTTTGGGGGTGGAGTCTTTTGGGTTTTCCATATAAAGAATTATGGCAAATGACAAAAATCTTATCCTTTCTTTTTGTGGCTGAGTAATATTCCACCATATGTATATGTATTTAGATACATAAACACATAATATACATAAATATGTAAGGTACATATTATATATAATATCTATAAATGCAAAAAATAATATATATTTTAAGGAGCCTTCATACTATTTTTCATAATGGCTGTACTCACAGTGCACAATTGTTTCTTTGGGTCTACATTCTCACCAACTCTTTTATTTCTTGTCTTTTTTTGTTTTTAAAGATATTATTTATTTCTTTGAGAGAGAGAGAGAGCACAAGCAGGGTTGGGGCAGAGGGAAGGGAAGAGGGAGAAGTAGACTCCCTGCTGAGCAGGGAGCCCTGCCATGTGAGGCTCAATCCCACGACCCCGGGGTCATGACCTGAGCTAGAGGCAGCCACTCAATATATTGAGCCACCTTGGCGTCCTCTTTTTTTCTCTTTCTTTCTTTCTTTCTTTCTTTCTTTCTTTCTTTCTTTCTTTCTTTTTTAAAAAATTATTTCTTTATTTAAGTAATCTCTGCACCCAACATGGGACTCAAACTCACAACCTCAAGATCAAGAGTTTACATGCTCCTCCAACTGAGTCAGCCAGGCACCCCTATTTCTTGTCCTTTTGATACTGGCAATTCTGACAGGTGTAAGGTTATATCTCAGAGTGGCTGGTTAGTGGCTGATTAGTGATGTTGAGCATGTTTACATGTGTCTGTTGGTCATCTGTAATATAGTGGAAGTATTTCTTTTTTTTTTTAATTTTATTTATTTATTTGACAGATAGAGATCACAAGTAGGCAGAGAGGCAGGCAGAGAGAGGAAGGGAAGCAGGCTCCCTGCTGAGCAGAGAGCCCGATGTGGGGTTCGATCCCAGGACCCTGAGATCATGATCTGAGTCGAAGGCAGAGGCTTTAACCCACTGAGCCACCCAGGTGCCCAGTGGAAGTATTTCTTATACCTCTTTATTATTAAATTAAACCCAAAAGGGCATTTTTCTTGACAAAAGAAAGAAATCTAACTTATTTTTAATGCTGTTAATTATTTTAACTTTAGTTGATGATTTCTGGATTATAAAGCACAATTTGGTTAAGTATGTATGCAAAGAGAATTTTCTGTCTTCAGGAAGCTACTACACAATTTTTCATGAATTCTAAAAAATTTCAGAAATAATTATCTTCTTATGGTATTTAAAAACTATAAACTTAGTACTAAACAAAAACATAGGTTTTTTTGTTATATACAGTGATCAATATGCAAAAATCCAAGGTTGTTAAAGCAAATTATCTTTTTAATTATCCATTATAATCATATATTATGGTAAATACTTTTGTACTCAGTTTAGTCCAGGAGTAAGCAAACTAAGACCATGGGCCACATAGGGCAGACACCCTCCCTCCCCCCCTTCCTGGCCCCAGGTTGTTTTAACAAATAAAGTTTTTTTTTTTGGAATAAAGCTCAACCCATTTGTTTCCATGTTGTCTGACTGGTTTGGTGCTGTGTCAAAGTTGAATAGTTATGAGACCACATGGCTTTAAAGTCTAAAATATTTACTCTCTCGTCTGTTGTAGAAAAAGTGTACTGATCTCTGATTTGATTCACTTGCTAATAACTTAATGTTCCCTTTCCCTAAATGACTTTTTCTAAAAAATTAGTAGCATTACTAATGATATTATGACAGAGCAAGTGGTGGCATAGACAGGGCAATTTGTACTGAAAATCTAACAGTCTATGGTATTTGGAAGATCTTTTAATTCTATTAATTAGAAACTCACAAGAATTGCAAGTCTTAAATATTCTTTTTGATTACCCCCACTGATACTTATTGTAGTACATTTCTGATGCTACTTCAATAAAAAAATTACTCATGCTTTGTGATTTAGTAAAAAATAAATATTTGGTCTTATTCCCCCGTTCCTGGCACACAGTTGTTAAAACCCTCAGAATCTCTGGAGTGATAAAAGTGTCTTTTGTATGCTAACGAGATAACTGGTGTCTGAAGGCCACTTAGACAGGTTTAAGAAGGGGTCTGGTCCCTGGAAAGACCTAAGCATATTAATGGGTTGGAATTTTCAGTCCCATTTATAACCTCTGGGAAAGGGGGCTGGGGCTGGAGATTAATCACCAGTAACTAGTGATTCAAATATACACACACACAAGGAAACCTCCATTAAAAACCACTGCATGGGGCGCCTGGGTGGCTCAGTGGGTTAAGCCGCTGCCTTTGGCTCAGGTCATGATCTCAGGGTCCTGAGATCGAGTCCCGCATTGGGCTCTCTGCTCAGCAGGGAGCCTGCTTCCCTCTCTCTCTCTCTCTCTCTCTGCCTGCCTCTCTGCCTAACTGTGATCTCTCTCTGTCAAATAAATAAATAAAATCTTAAAAAAAAAAAAAAAAAAAAAACCACTGCATGATGAGTTTCAGAGATCTTCTGGGTTGGTGAACACACTGACAGTGCTTTGATGCGGGGAGCTCCTGAAAAGGGCTTAGAAGTTCTGGAAGCTCCAGGCCCCTCCCCTTAAACCTTGCCCTATGCATTTCTTTCGTTTTGTTCTTTCTGGATTGCATCCTTTATAATTCACTGGTAATAGTAAATAAAGTGCTTTCCTGAGTCCTGCGACCTCTGTCATTGATTGAAACCTGAAGGAAGGGGTTGTGGGAGTCCCTGATTTTGCAACCAAGTTAGATGGAAGTGTGGGTAATTCAGGGACCTGAAACTTGTGACTGGCATCTGAAACGTGGGCAGTCTTGTGAGACTAAGTCCTTAAACCTGTGGAGTCTGACGCTGACTCCAGGGACTTAGTGTCAGGATTGAATTGAATTGTAAGGGACTCCTTTAGAAAGAGAATTGGTTCTTGTCAGGAGGGAAAACAAGCCATATGCTTCCTTCTCTGTTCTCCCAAAATCTTTGTGTCTGTTAGTGTCTTTTGTTAGCTCCATAGGTAGATACTGATCACTCGCTGATAATGAAAAAATTTTGAATGAAATTATAGACTGAAAATTTGTACCAGAATGAGACTCTGTAATTAAGATAATAAATGTATTTGTAGTGGCTCTAATGATACTGTGAATCTGTGATTTATAACAAGGCTCTAAGATAATATACTTCATTCCGTGAATAGCTTTTCATAAGAAAAAAGAGATTCTGATAATGTTGCAATTGGTACAGTAATATTTGCAACACAGTTTTAGGCTCAGCATTGCTATACAGCAACTTAATACAGCTACCTTGACCGGGTTTTCCAATTAAATAATGTTTCAGGTAAATAAGAGATATGACAAGGATACTACTGTATCATTTCCCTTCTTCACTGACACGACCAACTTACAAATGTATTTTATAGAACAACATAATACAAAGGACTTATAAATAATCTATGCAATAATTTAATTAACACCAGTCCTAATAAAATAGGAAAATAAAAAAGGACCACAGAGATATTTGATGCCTATATAAGATGCAAGCAGAATTACAAAGTATTTCCATTAGGAGAAAATTTTCATATGGACAAAAGAGTTTTTAAGAAGTACATAAAAAATAAGTGAGAGATAAAATTTTTGGAGTTTTCTAGAAAAAAAAGACCACAATTTCCAAAGAATAAACTTAAAATGGGTTCATCTATTATAATGAAAATATGTATGAAGCTGAAGCATTTTTATGTTTTTATTAAAGAAGGAACACTAAATAATCCTATTTATTTATGATAATCCATATGTGATGAATTAAAGCAATGAAAAAATATTCCAACTATAGTACTGAAAGTAAAATGCATATATGAGCAGAATAAAACTTGGCAAATTTTTTTCTTCAATCCATTCTATTTGCACAGTAATTGTTATTTTAGCCAATGCATTAAAATATTGTAGTACAATATTTTCATGTTCAGAAGTCTTTAAAACCAGTATTTTATTTTAAACCTACTGGCAATTGGTAAGGTATATAATTTTGTAACACTCTGAATTGCTTAATTTAAAAATGATGCATTTTCCTCTCTGTTGCTTTAATAAATTATTACAGAATGGTAAGAATAGAAAAACAAACTCAATGGAGTATGGTTCTTAATATGAGTATTTACTTCTATACCTTCCATTAATAACAACAGGATCTCAGAACTAACTGTGTCTAGGTCTGTATCTCTCTTCAGCTAGCTACTTTATATCTATACATAAATCAAATAAGCCTACTATAATTTCAAGTGGTTAAATTATAACCAAATATTGTTATAATCCCTAAAATGCTTATTTTAGAAGGATAGAAATATCAATCCATAAGATTCTCCCAATAAATCTATATGACTTGCAAAAAATAAAATAATCCTGCAAAATTCAAATATGTCCAAGGTAGTCATTTTTCCTTTTTTCATGCTAGCCCACTTTACTAACTTCATTCAACAGATCCTTGGCAGGGGAGGGCTTTACAAGGAATTTCTCTGTTATCCTCACAATAATAAAATTAAAAGTTAATGTTTCTCTAGTAATATATGATACCAAAATGAGCCCATTGTTTCTTTAAATGAATAAATATACCTAATTTACTGACTCAATTCCTGTGGTAGATAGATGTCTACCTCAGTATCTGTTTCCTATGTTTCCCTTGATAAAATAACTCTTTTTTAAAAAAGATTTATTTTTTGAGAGTGAGAGCAAGTACAAGCTGCAGGGGTTGGGCAGAGGGAGAGGGAGAGGGAGAGAGAATCTTAGGCTGACTGCACTGAGCAGGGAGCCCATCGTGGGGCTCGATTCCTGACCCTGAGATCATGACCTGAGCTAAAACCAAGAATCAGATGCTCAACTGACTGCAGCACCCAGGCTCCCCTCTCTTAATAAAAGAATTCCTGATGGTTAACTTGGTACATGCCTACCTGAAATAAAGACTATTATCTTCCAGGTACTCTTAAAGCTAGTCTTTTTTTTTTTTTTTTTTTTTTTTTTTTTTTTTATGTGATAAGATGCTGGAAGGTAAGTTGTAAGTAAAATATTTTGTGACTTCTCTCAGGAAACCTCCTTAAAAGATGGCTTGAATGGGCTTTTTGTCTCTCCATTCCACCTTCCATCCATCCTAGTTTCCCTCCTAGGGAGGGAAGAGTAGGTGTGAGTTTAATGGACATGTTGTGTGATCCTTGAATTGCCTATCTCTGGATTTCCTTTACATTAGAGAGAAACAAGCTTCTAAAACATTTCATTAAAACCTTTGTTATTTCAGTTTCTCTCTCTCTCTCTCTCTGTATCTCACTGTATGTTTGTGTGTGTGTGTGATATAATGCTTGACCTAAGCTTATCTGATATAGCTCCTTTGCCAAGATTAGCATACAGTGTAAACAAAAAGAAATCTTTAATATGGAATAGCAGTTTTAAGGAGCATATAGGTATTCTGAGATCCCTATGAAAAGCCCCCCTCCCCAAAAATAACAGAACTAAGGAAGCACGAGACTGCATCCAACTTTGATTAAATTGGGATCATTCATCTTACATCTTATGTAGGACTAAATTTGTATGAGGCAGTGAGAGACCTTCAAGAAATCTCTACATCGCCTAGATGTCAAAGAGGATGCAAAATGAGAATAACAAATGGTCTTGGATGTGTAGGGTGATCTTCACACTAACATTTTGTCACGGGAGTTCAATGTTAGATGATTTGATTGATGAAGAAAGCAAGAATAATTCAAACCAGAAGGTACCCTTTGAGAAGTGGTTGGGTCCCAGTTATCTCCACTGACCAAATTTTCTGAACAAGTACCCAATTCCTATAGTAGATTTATAGTGAGTTCAATGAAGATCAAATTCATATAATAAAATAAAGGTAATATTGATAATAATTTAAGATGAGTATATTTTATATTTTTTAGGAAAACAGCAATCTAATAGAAGATTTACTGAACTATATTACTTGATATGTTCTGGATACTGCATGGATTCCAAGAGTCATTATCTGATTAGCTGCCAACAGAGCCTTGGGACAGCACAGCATAATGTACTGTGGGTCAAAGTCTAAATGCAGTAACTCATAGTTACAAAAGTTTCCAGACCTTTTTTTTTTTCATGCAAATACATGAACATGTTTCATTTCATTTTATATTTATTAGACACCAATATTTAGAAAAGTAGTATTGACCCACACATAGATCAGTTTATTTTCCAGTCATGCCCTTGAAGTGTTTGATTTAGTTCTGTCATTATCGTCTGCAATTCTAAATGGTTGTCGCTAGGGAGCAACATCCACATTTTACTCACAAAATAGGTAATGAGCCTCTACCGTGTGCTAACCACTATTCTGGGTGCTGAGATAAAAGTTGAATGGTACATGGCACCTGCCTTCAGGAATTTTAGAGCCAATGTCTAAGTATATAAGACTAAGACAAGAAAATAATTATAGAATTTGATTGTACTCAGCAAAAGAGAGCTTTTTTTTTTTTTTTAGATAATATGTCATACACTAAAGAGAACAGTAATGGTTTCTTTTTTTTTTTTTTTTAAGATTTTATTTATTATTTCACAGAGAGAGAGAGAGAGAGAGAGAGAGATCACAAGTAGGCAGAGAGGCAGGTAGACAGAGAGGGAGAAGCAGACTCCTTGCTGAACAGAGAGCCTGATGCAGGGCTCGATCCCAGAACCCTGAGATCATGACCTGAGCCGAAGGCAAAGGCTTAACCCACTAAGCCACCCAGGTGCCCCTCAGTAATGATTTCTTAATACCTCTTAGCTGCATATAAAAGGTTTTTGATCTGCAGGGTACTGTTGTGAAATAGAAACGGACCCACTTGTTTTGCAGGTGAGAAAACCAGATTTGTGAGAGGTGAAAATAAAGGTCTTTTAGCCAATTTCATGGTAAAAAATAGAGCTCAGGGGTCCTAATTCCCACCACAGAGCTGGTTATATTCCAGCAGACTGCCCTCTCTCATTCTCTCATCCATTCAACAACTGTTTATGAAGTCTCTTCACTCTGTTAAGCACTAGGCATAGAAAGACGAACAAAGTCTCAACAGAAAGCGGAGAGGAAGGGGAAAGAGAGGATTGCTGGAATATGCCGGAAATTGAAGCTCTGAAGACTGAATGAATAGGGGAGTAAGCCAGAGGCCAGAGTGCAGAATGTCTTCCCTGTGGGCAATGGCTGCTTGCTGCACAATATGCCGTTCATAAAAATGTGCTGAAATCAAGACTATAGCAGATATGCAATCATAAGCTACATTTAAATAGATACTGCCACTGCACACAGGTTCTATTGCCTTTTGCTTTTCAAATCTAAAAAAATTTCCAACTGCTTCTAGATATAACACTCATTTATATTGCTTTGGCACAGTTCACCCTTTTGAAGTAACCTTTGCTGAAACTTCATACTGAGCTAATTACCTTAACTTGCTTATGATAATTACTTTAGGCAGGACTATCTTTTTCTTTCTGTACCTTTTTTTAGTTGTATTTTGAGTAGGAAAAAAATCATAAGTCAGTTTTTTAACAGTGACTGTAAGGGTTTCTACTGAAAATCTATTTGCTGAGATTTGTATAAGATGTAAGAGATTGAATCTGATTACCAAGATTCAGAGTCCTTAGAGTAATCTGTTTTCCTTTCCATTGACTCCAGCTTGGAGAGTTTCAAATAAATATGGAAGCTCACATAGTTATTGACCTGGCAGATTAACGGCTACCCTCCAAGCCTAGACGTTTAACGTTTAATGCTCCCATAGGGCTTGGGTGTGTGTTGGTGGTTGTAAACCCTTCCAGATTAAATGCTGAAGCAGGTAACAGACCTTGATAATGTAATGGGTCCTTGGCAGTGAGCCCACGTGCTGCCCAATCTCATGTTTCTTCATGTGATTCTATCAACTGCTAAACTCTACATTGCCAGCTGGCCTTCCCACCCAAACAACTGTGATCCTCTTTCTGGACCTTAGAAAGACGCCATCCTCACCTGAGGCAAGCCTTCGATTGGTCACTGTCTGCTGGGGCCATCTCTGGTTTTAGGCCTGCCAATGATTTTCCAATGATTCGCTCTGTTCTGATATTTATTACCTGCAACAGCTCTCAGGAGCCTGGAACTGCCCAGACCCAAGAGCTGCTGTTAGATCACAGCTCTCGGCAGGCCTTGCTCACAACCTCACCTGTGCTAGCCTGATGTGGTTGATCAGAAGTGAGAACTTTGGCTTCCTCATAGGATCTAACCTCATACCTATTTCAATGATTCTTAAAGCCTTTCACAAGCAATACATCCTTATCATTTCATTAATAGTACTCTTCCCCACTGTAGGTGGGCACCTCTATATAACATCAACAGTTTCTGAGGATTTTTATGCCTTGCAATTACCCATGAGAGAAAAACTGATTTCAACCATGTCTCATTCCAGTATATACAACTCCAGTGAAGGAAAGTGATTGGCCGAGCTGCAGCTGGGGACCCACGTGGAGGGGCGCCACAGCCAGGAATACCTCAACTGACCCACCTTAGGTCACATGTTTGCTTCCAGACCTTCGATCTGTAACCAATGGGGAAAGACATGGGGGGAAATGGTCAGGTAAATTCAGGAGCAGAGGCATGCGGTTTGGCATATGATGACACAGATATTCACATACACTTTGTGTATTCACATAACTTTGTGTAGCTGACATTATTAGGATTCCAGGTCCAAGTCTGGATTTATGGATATCAGCTACAATTATAAAGAAAGAGACAAATGCTCCCAAATCTCAGTTTTGTCTGTCTTCCACCTAAATATATAATTGGTGCCACAAAGAGGTAAACTTCAGGCAGGTTTGCAGGCATAGAACTATGAAAATTTCTAGTGGCCTTCTATCCTAGCAGACCTTATTTCAAAAAAAAAAAATCACTTAACTCAAGGTTGGAGAGAATAATAAACTATGCAATATCAAACTCCTTTCAGTATTTCTTCTAGCTTAGATATGATGTTGGAGATTCAAGAAAGACAAAATCCGAGGAAGACGCAGATGCATGTAATTATAATGCATGACATTAAATGCAAATGGGGAAGCACAGACCAGGTTCTACAAGAGCAGAGGACAGTGTCTAATCCAAATGCGACAGCATGTGTGCTGTGTTGTGTGAGTAGAGATTGGGTGTATAACAGAGTGTGAATAAGAAGGGTGTAAATATATAAGTGTGTTTGGAGGTGGATTCCTGAAGGAGGTAAACCTCTTCTGAATTTTAAAAGAAGATCAATATTGGGCACCTTGGTAGCACAGCAGCTGGGCATCTGACTCTTGGTTTCAGCTCAGGTTGTGCTCTCAGTGTTGTGAGATCAAGCCCTACAACAGGCTCTGTGCTAAGCTGGGAATCTGCTTAGCTCGGACTCTCTCTCCCTCTCCCTCTGCTTCTCCTCCCCCCGCAGATAAATAAAGAAATCTCAAAAAAAAAAATAAATAAATAAATAAAGGGGGGTGCCTGGGTCGCTTAGTGGGTTAAAACCTCTGCCTTCAGTTCAGGTCATGATCTCAGGGTGCTGGGATCGAGCTCCATATTGGGCTCTCTGCTCAGCGGGGAGCCTGCTTCCTCCTCTCTCTCTCTCTGCCTTCCTCTCTGCCTACGTGTGATCTCTGTCTGTCACACAAATAAATAAAATCTAAGAAAAAAAAAAAAAGGAAGATTAGGACTTAAAGGGAATTGAGAGGATTAGGGCAGAAGCTTATTTAAGATCAAAAGAACAAGACATAAAGACTACAGGAATGGGGTGCCTGGGTGGCTCAGTTGGTTGGACGACTGCCTTCGGCTCAGGTCATGATCCTGGAGTCCCGGGATCGAGTCCCGCATCGGGCTCCCAGCTCCATGGGGAGTCTGCTTCGCTCTCTGACCTTCTCTTCGCTCATGTTCTCTCTCACTGTCTCTCTCTCAAAAAAAAAAAAAAAAAAAAAAAAAAAGACTACAGGAATGTCATATATCATGATGTATTTAAGGGACCATGAATAATCAAGGGCTGCTGGAATAGTAAAGAGGCGAAGGTGGTGAGTGTGCCAGGGTTTAGGGGGCAGATCGGGAGGATTTTCAATGACACTCTCAAGAACTTGGCCTTTTTCTTGGGATTAATGGAAAACAAGAAAAAAGCTGTAAGCACAAGTCAGTCTAAGAGTAACGTGGGGTGGGGTTGTTGGGTACCAGGCTGTGACCAGGCAGTCCTATTATGAGATCATTGTAATTATCTGGGCAAAAGATGGTGAGAGACTGAACCTGACCATGGTAGTGGGGTAAGGAGGAAGGTGGAGAGGGAGGAGTTCAAGAACAACAAAGAAGGTAGAATTAGTACCTTAAAGTCATCAAGTTCAAACTCCAAAAGGATTATCATAATTCTGGGTCCCTCCTCAACCAGTCACCCAAAGCTCTTGGATACTCCCAGGACTTATAAGTCATTGAATCTGGAAGCAGCTTATTCCACGGTGGAACAATATCCTGTAAGTGTGTGACACTTCAGTGGGATTTAGTTCACCAGAACTTCTCTCTCCTAAAGAAGAGATCTGTCATAGGGAAGAAAGGAAGTGTCCAGCCCAGAAGATGCCATATAGAGGACAGGGGGATAAACCGTGCTTAACCTTGTTGACTATTGGTCTGACTTTAACCAAGTGTGTTTTCCAAAGATGAATATGTTTATAAAGGCATATCTACTCTTTAATATTGTATTACATACATTTTTAGCAGAATGAACATGCGTGGATAGGAGGTTTGTTTTATTTATATAATCGATGAACTCTTAACTGTCCTCTGACACAACTGTCCTGAAACCTCTAAAATGTATAGTAAAAATAATAATCTTTGAGTTATTTTTAGTTTGCTTCATGAGGTCTGATCTGATTCAGGTCTCTGTGCAGTTAGAATCTAATTGGATCAGATGAGGCCAGAGATCTTCTCCAGCTCCCTACTACCACAGCCAATTAGCAGAAATTCCACTTAAATAATACAGCGGCTGCAGGTCCAGCAAAGGAATGCAAACCAGAGGTGGAAATCTCAGCCTAATGAACATTGGGAAAAGATTAGAAGAGTTAAATTTCAGTGTGATAATTAATTACAGTCCAACAAGAAGAGAATTTTATGAGTACTGGCTAATTGCAATTTAAGCTGTATTTATTCAAACAAATCTTTCCTCCAACATCACTTCCAGTTCTGAGGTGGAAAGAGAATAATTTTTTTTACAGTATTTCTTATCTCACTTACTGCCAATATAAGCTTCAATCTCAAGTCTGGAGAGATAATAAATCATCAAGGTACTATTACATACATTACATAAGTAATTTTTTTTTAAAGTTTTTATTTCTTTATTTGACACACAGAGAGAGATCACAAGTAGGGATAGAGGCAGGCAAAGAGGGTGAAGTAGGCTGCCTGCTGAACAGAGAGCCTGATGTGGGGCTCGATCCCAGGACCCTGAGATCACAACCTGAGCTAAAGGCAGAAGAGGCTTAACCTACTGAGCCATCCAGGTGTCCCATACATAAGTAATTATAACTGCATGTACTCATTAATATTATCTAGTCTGCTTTTAATTATTTCTATTTGAATAGATATAGTATTGTCTTAAGCATCTTGACTAAAATGCTATTTGTAGGAGTAGCTGTTATAATGTGCTTGAATGTTTCACTGCATTCTTTGAAATTCCAGTAGGTCAGGGGTCTACTCACTCTTACAGCAATGCAACCTGCAGGGAGGGAATGATACTGGGCTTGAACCATCAGAATGTCCTCACCATGGTTTTGTCTCTTTTGCATGTCTCGGGTAACCTTCATCCTGTCCCATCTATTAGGACAGACTGAAGGGAGAAGGAATGGCCTGAGAAATAACAATTCTACTGAGAAAGAAGGAAATTAGCCAATATAAACTATGTAGCGTGGCAGAATAAGGCAAAATGTACTTAGTCAAGTAGCTTATATTGCCTCTGTGGACAGGAAGAATAGCAAATTACAGTGTAAGTGATTACTATGGATTAAAGATTCCTCTGACAAATTAATGCTGATTGTGCAGAAGGAAGCCGATTTAATAGGGAGCAACACAGTCATAGGGAATTAAGGGAGTAATAATCTTTAGTTCTGCAGATCCACTTAAGGCAGGCATCTGTGGACAGCAGGGTTGCTGTAGAAACAGTAATAACCATGTGCTCCTCTGCATTTCTCAGCTTTTCCTGCATCTTGGAGGGGAAGGGCTGTGGGAAGCAATGTGTCACTTCCTCTCATGGCTGGTTAAGATTTGGTGTTTCTTCCCCCGCTTCTACTACCCCGACCTGTCTGTGTGACTGGAAGCAAAGGATTCTGGGATGGTGAGCTCACAACATGGAAGGAGCCTGAATCATGAGTTATGCTTGAGAGAGGCTCATAGGTGAGCTGCTGATGTGATTAAGAAAGAGAATGGTGAGGGCGCCTGGGTGGCTCAGTTGGTTAAACAACTGCCTTCAGCTCATGTCATGATCCCGGAATCCTGGGATCGAGTCCTGCATCGGGCTTCCAGCTCCATGGGGAGTCTGCTTCTACTTCTGACCTTCTCCCCTCTCATGCTCTTTCTCACTGTCTCTCTGGCAAATAAATAAAAAAAAAAATTAAAAAAAAAAAAAAGAAATAGAATGGTGTTGGGCCAAGCCACTGAGATTTCACGTTTTTTCAATTTCTGCATAGCCTAACTATCCTGATTAATGCGTTGGCATGCTTCAGAGCACAGGCTGTGAATTCAGAACACCAGTGTTTAAATCCAGTTTTCGTTATTAACGAGCTCTGTGACTTGACCTCTCTGAGATTGAGTTTTGGGAGCAAGAATCTTGTTCTTAGAACGACACACTGTAAGAAGTTTCAACTCAGGAAACAAAATGAAGTCTGTTGGTGGACTCTGGGAATATTACATGCCAAGAGAGATGAAACTTCCAAGGACCCAGGTGTGCTTATCTGGATTCCAGAATTACACAGCTGAATAGGTCCCACAGGACACCTGATTTGGTATAGACTATGAAAGCCAAACTCATTTTGTCTTGGAATAAAGGCTGTAGTCCTCAACTCTGGATTCACATTAGATTTAAATCAAATCACAAAAATACTGAGGCCTGAGCCCTAACCCAAATCAATTAAATCAGAATCTCTGGGGATGAGATCCAGATAGTGTTATATTTTCAAAGTTACCATAGTGGTGTTAATATGAGTCCAAGTGGAGAATCAACGACTTAGAGTAACAAAGAGGGTCTAAAGCTGCTTAAGGGCTTTCTGTCTCCATTGGGATTGGTGCAGAAGGTAAAGGTCGGAGCCCAGGGGGAAAAAGTCAGGTGGACTCAGTTATGTGGAACGGGGAGGAAAGGTGATTTTAGCAACAGTTTCCTAACAAAAAGGAGATAGCAGTTGAAGTCAAAACATTTCCACTTACAGAGATTACACGGAATGGATATTGTTATGAATACTATTTTATTATTTTCCTTCCAGGCCTCATTCTATTTCATATTCTCAAATCGACCAATGCAATTCAAGTGTGAGAAGAAATCACAAAATTGATATTTAACATAAAGAAGTATTTCTGAGGGGGGTTGGGAGAAGGGGGGTGGGGTTATGGACATTGGGGAGGGTATGTGCTTTAGTGAGTGCTGTGAAGTGTGTAAACCTGGCGATTCACGATTCACAGACCTGTACCCCTGGGGATAAAAATATATGTTTATAAAAAATTAAAAATTAAAAAAAATACACAAATAAAAAAAAAGAAGTATTTCTGATTGGTAATATACAAAGTTAGTAACAAAAGGCTACGGAAACATAGAAACTAGGGGCGCCTGAGCGGCTCAGATGGTTAAGTATCTGCCTTTGCTCAGGTCATGGTCTCAGGGTCCTGGGATTCAGCCCCACATCAGGCTCCCTGCCCCTCCCTTTCCTTCTACTGTTCTGTTTGTGCTCTTTTGCTCTCTTTGTCAAACAAACAAACAAATAAAAACCAGAAACTAAACAATAATTGTAACCTTTTCTCCTCATGTATAACCATTAAAAGTTATGTTTGACCATGAAAAGAGGCAGATCAATGCTTCCCAAATGGGGAGAAAGTTTAGCCCAGCAACCTAAAAACTGCCAGGTCGATTCTGACCCACTGTTTATCCAATGCCCGATTCTATTTATGATCTAACCCACATTTAGCAAGGAAGATCAGTTTCCTACCAGATGTAAGTGAATCTTAAAGAAGGGGTCCCTTAATTTCCTTTAGTCATTTATAACTGTTACTCAAATTTCTTCTGTTTTTGGACTGCTAAGTTTCAGTGAGATCACAAACTTGAAAATATCTGCGGGTAATGACAGGTATTGATTGGACAGTAACATATTAATCACCTGCTTTTGATACTGTGCAAAGGTTACTAAAGAATACTCAGTTTAGGTACACTAACTAAGTTGCATTGTGTCAAACCTTTCTATTTTTTTCCTCTTTACCTGAAATTAATTCAACAGTCTTAATGATTTTGAGTGATCTTTAAAATATTCACATGTATGTTCATATTTAATTTAAAAGTGATCCCTTTCCCATCAGTGTACCCTCATGAGGAAATCTAAATCGTAAATATTTTTAGGGAATAAGAACAATAACTGATTCTATCTAAACAATTTGAGATTATGTCAATCAATTCACCATTTCATGATTTCAAAGATTGTTTCATCAATCTTCTATCACTCGAGTCATAGGACATTAAATAAAGCCTTTAACAAGAATTTGGGTTTTATTCTATAAGACAGACAAGGTCATTTTTTAAAGCAAATAAGCTAGTGGGAGTGCTATGAGAAACATGCCAACAGAGAAAAATAGTCATAGAACCTTTCGGCTCCATTCCATAAATCTTGACCTCTTTTTTCCCTTCTGCTACTAGAGGAAAGTTTGCTTCTCATATCATTCCCTAAGGGAAGTTCTAGCACCACATGAGGCTAACAAATATAATTTGGTTTTTCACTATTTTAAGTTCAAGTTATTAAAATGCTTTGGACTCAGGGAAGTGTAGCTCATGTCATATGACCAAGCTCATATCATATGACCCCTCCAAAATAATAATATGACAGTGGGAAACTAATAATTGCTTTTTGGGAGATGAGTCAATTTAAGATCAAGGTGCCTAAATATTATGTTTCTAAGTAGAAGAAACACACATTCTTTTCTACACTGGAAGACAAGCAAAACATGGGTCTTTCAGGAGACTCAGGTGTAAATATTGATTTTATGCTCTCCACTGAATTAGAAGTCTGAATTGAATCTCACACTGACTTCCCTTATTTCACTTGTGTCATATATTTTCAATGGCTTTGATATTTCAAGCAGCTAAATTTGTCATCAGCTTTATAAGGTTTCCATCTTTTACTCTGATAAGTTCTTGAACAAGAGTGAGGGACACATCTCGTCATATATTCATCACCTGTGGATGAAGTACATATTCAGGTGTGTGTCTAGGAGCTATGGACACAACGGTGACTTGGAAGGTGCCTGACTGGCTTCTCTACCAGGGAAGAGAGATAGATAAACAACAAGATAGTAAGAAATATTAAGGAAGTGGTAATTAAAATGATATTTCAAAGATGAGTTAGCCAAGGAAGAAAAGAAAGTACTCAGAAAGAAGAAACGACCCATGGGAAAGCAGGAGAGAGAAAGGGCATATTTTAAGAAAGAAAAGTTCAGTAGTGCAAGCACTGAATATGGTTTTGATGGCAGGAAAGATCTGACTAGTGCAGGTGAGTTTGTTAAACTGAACTTGGATGAGATCATGAAGGGGTTTGAAAGCTTGAATAAAGAGGAGGCTGGAAAGCAGAAGGGTTGGTGGCAGGAATAGTGTTTCAGGAAAACGTCCGAGTATAACAAATCAATCACAAAAGGCCAAAATGGAGATCGGGACTGGGAAATTACAAAAGAAATGAAGGAAGTCACTGGAAAGTATAGTGTATGGAATGGTGGTCTCAAAAAGATATGTCCACGTCCCAGCTCCCAGAATCTGTGAGCATTATCTTATTGGGAAGGAGTCTTTATAGATGTAATTAAATTAAGGATTTTGAGATCAAGAGATCACCTTGGATTTTTCTGGATGAATTCTAAATCCAATGACAGGTATCCTTACAGGAGACACATAGGGGAGATTTGGGAGACAGAAGAAGAGGCAGCTATGTGACCACGGAGACACAGGTTTAAGCATGAGCCCAAAGAATGTCAACAGCCACAAGAAACTGGAAGAGGTAAAGAAAGATTTCCTTTTTAACAGCCTTTAGAGGAAGCATGGCCCTGCTGGCACCTTGATTTTGGATTTCTGCTCCCAGAAATACGGAAATAAATTTCTGTTGTGTTAAGCAACAATTTATATCATTTGTTATAGCATTCACAAATAACTAATATAACAAGGCACGAGGTGGGAAAGAACACAGTGCCTCCGAGACACTGCAAAAGGTCAGGAGAGCAGGATCCAAGGGCATTCATGAGTGAGAGACCAGAAATGAGGTTGGACAGCCAAGCTAGGGGTTATATTAGTGAAAACTGCTGGGTCTGAATGCACATGGAATGCTAAAATATCAGTGAATGGATCAGACTGGTGGAAGAAGAATCATGGTCTCGAAGAATGGGAAGAGATATTGGGAAGGGAAGAAATGGAATGAATGCAATATTTTCTCGGCAGAGGAGGGGTCTATGGTAGTGCGGGGAGGGAGGGGGGAAGGGCTTAGGCAAATACAGAACCCTGTCTTAGCTCAGCTCAGGCGACTATAACAAATACTACAGACTGGGTGACTTAAACCCCAGACATTTATTTTTTCATCAGACCATTCTGGATACTGGGAAGTCAAAGATCAAGGTGCTGGCAGATTCAGTTTTTGGTGAAGGCTCTCCTTCTGTCTTGCTCCTGTCTTTCTTCTCACTGTACCCTCGCATGGCAGGTAAAGAAAGTTTTAGTGTGTCTTCTTCTTAGCACGACACTAATTTCATCATGGCAGCTTCACCTTCATGACTTCTTCTAACCTAATCACCTCCCCAAAGCCCCACCTCCTAATATCCTTACATTGGGGGTTAGGATGTCATCATATGAATCTTGTGTGTGTTGGGGTCAGGGCACAACATTCAGCCCATAATAGTTAAGGAATTGACTATCTGCAGACTGAATGTGGGCCATGGGGGATAGAGTCAGTTGGGAGCTGTTCTAGGTCCTGAGAAGTCCACATGGCGGCAACAGAGTTGTAAGAGGGGAGGTTGCTAAGTCTGTGTGTGGAATGGATGATGAAAAGCCAGGAGGTGGTGCAGAAAGGAAGGGACAGCGGTCACCTGCATGAGATGCCCGCAAGCCCACCAAACCAGCAGGGGAGAAGCTCTAACTCCTGGAGACTGCTGTCAGAGAGGTCCAATGCAGGGTTAGAAGCAAGCTAAGCATCAGGAAGTGACAGAACTTCCCTGTGCTCTTCTCTTCACTCATTCCTCCTGAGCTTTCACAGGTGGGGAATGTACTGGGAGGAGGGGACCCGCTGGGTAGGAAATGAGTGGAAAAGATCAGTTGTCCATGTTTCTTTCCCTGAACACAGTCAACCTGCCAAATACTTTCCTCAGCTAGAAGATGGGGAGAAGCCTGGCCTGAGTCTGAAATGTTCACGTCTTAGGTTAGACATTTACAGTTTCCAAAGGAGAGTGCTTTGGACTTAGAAGACTTGAGGACTAAGCGTGAATAGGTAAGTCACAGATCTGCCAAAGGGGAAAGGGGAAAAGGGGAAAAGCTTCCTGTAAAATGGTAGTGGGATAGAGTTGAATTCTGCTTATCTATGAAACATCAGGCTTGTTCAATGTACTGTTTAGACAAAGAAAAGGGCAGACATTTCCTCCGAGAAATCCTGATAATCAATGTATTTCCTCAGAATACAATCAACAAGGTGGCAAAGGACCATTCTGCATAGCTGTTTCCCCTGCTCCCTCATGCTAAATTTAGGTTCCACAAATCACGGGGTTATTAAACAACATTTTTCTTTCATTTTGTCACATCTTATAATTCTTAGAGAAATTTCTGTACAGAATGTATTACATACAGATTCCATTTGTTTTCCCTGGCCAAGAGCTAACGGCCTGTAACCAGGTAAATACAAAAGGCCCAGGACTGAGAGATGGAATTTAAAAAGCTTTTCCACTCCATTCACACAGACACTCTTTTTCCTTTTGGTTCCACTTACTCTTTTGGTCTCATTTCCTTCATCTGTACAGTGGCAGTAATGGGTCTCAATTTCATTTTGTTCTCTTGATGGACAGACCAAATGAAAATCTGACCAGTAATGCCCACTTATCTACCTCTCTGAAGTACTGGAAGAATTAATGATGGACTGTAAAATGTACTGAAAAGAAGAGAACACTGAGATTTGATGAGTATTTTTGATAAGTATCAACGGGTAAGTGTATCTTTTTTTTTTTAAAAGATTTTATTTATTTATTTGACAGAGAGAGATCACAAGTAGGCAGAGAGGCAGGCAGAGAGAGAGGAGGAAGCAGGCTCCCTGCTGAGGGACTCCCTGGACTCGATCTCAGGACCCTGAGATCATGATCTGAGCCGAAGGCAGCGGCTTAACCCACTGAGCCACCCAGGCATCCCTCAACGGGCAAGTGTATCGTAACAAACGTGGAAAAATGTTACAGCAAAGGATATTGGCTTGCTTGCCCTCGTACCTCAGTGCATTAAGGTAGAAAGGAATATGCATAATATCTAGGGAGAAAAATAAAAGCAATAACAAAACCTGACAATCCAAGGCCATAAACATATTAATAGTAAAATATTCTTCACATATTAAAAAATCCAGCTAAATTTTTAAAATAAAGCACTAGTTTTAACACCCAGGGTATAATGTATGCCTTGAAATTTTAGAATAGTCTATACAGGGAGGCAAGGGACCAAAGACAGAGATGTTCAGAAATAAAACCAAGGCAAAGAGATCAAAGATACTTTCCTCCTGCATTCAAAATGCAGCATGGGCAGAATTCATTTGCTATGTATAAATTTGATAACTGCTTTTTTTGTTATTGGTCTTGCAAAAAGAGATGAAATGGAGATATGAATATTACTTGCTCTGGAGGGTAGTCAGGGAGCAGATGAAAATACATAGCAAGTTTGACAGGAGTAAGTTACATTTATAGAGCAATGAGAGAGGATTATGTTATTTATGAATTTAAGTATTTTATTTTATTTTATTTTTTGCACTGTGTAGTTTTTTATTTTTTATAAACATATAATGTATTGAATTTGAGTATTTTAAAGAAAGTTAAAGTCATGGTTTCTTTCCTGTACACAAATTATTCCACACTGTAAACCCTCCAGCAAATAGCAAATGATTAAATTATTTTGACCCTTCAATTTTCTCTTGGTCTTTGTACCTCTAAGGATTAATGTCTGCTGCCATGCTGTCTTTTTTTTGAGAGGGCTCAGATTCCTGTATACATTAAAGAGATTCCTGTATAAATGTCCTAGGTCCATTCATAATGTCTTTAACTCCAAGTTTATTTTCTTTTCCATTTTGTTTGTCTCTATGTTGTAATACACCAGTGAGTTGTAGCTAACATTAAAACTAAGACATTAAATTCTCTAATCTTTAATACCATGTGGAACCAGTCATGCTGTGCTCTTGTGGATTAATATTTTTTATGATAATTTTTCCCTCTTATTTTTTGCTCATATGTGCTAGTTTTTTCCTCAAATGTTTACATTTTTCCTTATGAAAATGATCTGAGTGTATTTGATGTAGTTAAAAGTGTCTATTTTATACTTGATTCTGGAGGTAAGTGGATAAGGAAAATAAAAGTAAGAGTAGGTAGATTCTAATTTCAGTAAGGTAATTTTACCACCATTCAAAACACTTGGAAATACTATAATAATGGAGAGAACATTCAGGGACCTCATTTATTTAGGATTTTGGTAAGATAATTTGGTGTCTGCTCCTGTGTGGTGGGACATACATTCAAATATTTAAGTCCTGTCTTCCAAAAATGCTTATTTTAGTCTTTAAAAAGAAAAAAAAGTCAAACTGAATAAAAAATGTATTTTCATATTTGCATTACATTTTATTGATAAAAATCTGAATGTTATTAGACAAGCCCCAAATAAATAGCTAAAAACTTCATAGTTTAATTTAAGAAAGTCTTGATTAAAATTTTTCCTTTTAACTTCTCTAAGACACTAGAACATTCTGATATGTCCATCCCAAATACATCTACATTTCTTTTTTTTTTTTTTTTTTTTTTTAATTTTTTTTTTTAATTTTTTATTTTTTATAAACATATATTTTTTATATACATATATTTTTATCCCCAGGTCTGTGAATCACCGGGTTTACACACTTCACAGCACTCACCAAATCACATACCCTCCCCAATGTCCATAATCCCACCCCCTTCTCCCCAACCCCTTCCCCCCGGCAACCCTCAGTTTGTTTTGTGGGTAGAAGAAGAATAAATGAAACAAGATGGGATTGGGAGGGAGACAAACCATAAGTGACTCTTACATCTACATTTCTTTCTGAATTCTTCCTTCCTTCAGACTAACCATCTCATCTCATTTCTGTTCACTTTTGTGTCCTCTGCAGTAATGCCGGGAATCCTGTTGCCTGGAGACCACTGTTGAAGAACATCCACTGCCATGGCCTCGTGGAGATTTAAGACATCTAAAAAGGAGCTGATAGAAATCATCAGCTTGCCCCTGAGAAACTAGCATCTTCTAAAAGTCACAATAAAGCACTTGTTTGGATATTACTTATTTTGAGTAATCTTTATAATTAAAGTACAAGGTACAAAGGAGAAAAAAGAAGTACCTCTGGAAAAATCTAAATTTTACAAATCTATGCAAAAAGAAGGTGGGGCACAAAACAAAACAAAACAAAACAAAAAACCCTAAATGTGCACTTTTTTAAAAATGGAGGAACTTTTCAGTTCCCCCCGCATTGCTTATTTATTCTAATTTTTAAACTATTCTAAAAGGCTCTATTTTTAGCTGTATTTTTAGTTCTGTTATTTGTCTGTTAACATTCTCTTGAGCCCAAAGGAATTTTGAAGCAGCCAATTCAATAAAATGACATAAGGTCAACTCTGAAAAAAAAAATCAATGGTGAAGGAGACAAAACACGGCTATGAGAACTCCTCGTTACAAAATCAGCAAAATGAAATGGCAGCCTACAGAATGGGAGAAAATATTTGCGAATCATATATTTGATAAGAGGTTAATTTCCAAAAATACTAAAGAATTCATACAGCTTAACAGCAAAAAAAAAGCTAACAATCTAATTAAAAATGGTAAAAGGTGTGCCTTGTTTAAAAATGATGTATTTGAGTCCTATTTTGCATTTTTGAAAGAAAATATTTTTAAGATGTTTATGCTTAAAGGAATAAAAAAACTTCTGTAGACTCTGAATTAAAACACAGCTCAGGGATGAAATTAAAAAGAAAAAAATGATCCTTCTTTGCTAAACGTTTATGGTTTTTTTTAAAGATTACTTATTTATTTGAGATAGATAGAGCATGAGCGGGGGAGCGGAGTGGGCAGAGGGAGAGGGAGAAGAAGGCTTCCTGCTGAGCATGGAGCCTCACACAGGGCTGTATCCCAGGACTCTGAGATCATGACCTGAGCCAAAGACAGATGCTTAACCAACATTTATAGTTTTGATGTTATTAATTACACTTTGTTTTTCATTTGGAGCCTCGTGGTCACCAAGGTATGGTAAATTATTTAGAATTAATATTTCCTCCAAAAATCTTTATCCCCAATCATGTAAAAAGCAATACAAGCATGAGTTGTAATTAAGAAGTGCCTCTCCATGAGCATTTGGAAGCTGCTGGGAGGTGGTACGTTCTAGAGAGCTTTAGGTGGTGCTATGATAACAGACAGAACTAAATCTCTGCTACATTTCATGATGTGACCGTGCATTGGCTTTTCAACTTCACTAAACTTAATTTTTTTTGCAGGAAAAATGCATGTATTTATTGTACTTAACTCCTAAGGTTGTTATGAGGATGAAATAAGTAGGTCCATAACCAGACCTGGAACACTATAAGTGCTTAATAAGCAGGAGCTGTTATCATCATCATTCCAATGAAGTTCTTCTGTTAAAGCCAAGAAGATCATAAATTTCTGAGACTGCGTCTGAGGGCAATCACAGAGCCATGTAGCTAATTGTGAACTGCTGTTTAAGAAAATAAAAGGAAGTTACTGTCTCCTTAGCACCACACAAAGTACATTCTGAAGAAGCTAGGTTAAGATGAATAAAAAATACACAAAAATGTTTTTAATGCTCTTTGTAGATGGGAGAGAAGAAATGGAGGTAAGACTGCATTAGCAGCTAATTATTCCTGGAAAATATATGAAATCAAGGTCCTGCATAGTTTTAGCCCATCTCTGTTTTGTTTGGTTTTCGTGGAGATACAAGTCAAATCAGTACATAGCTATTAAAAATGCTGATTGATGGATTTAATGATTTTGTGCATATGTCAAGTAAACTACCACCCATGAACATACAGAATTTATCCTCCTTCTCAGTAAGCCCCTCTGTGCCCGTTCACAGTCAATACACCAACCACTCCCCACTGGCAATCACTCTTCTGCAGCTGACGATTCTCTTCCTAATCTAGAAAAAGGGCTCATGAGAACTTCAAAGCCCTCCTTCTCTACCCTGACTAGATGTGACTCCTAATTCATTGTCTTTCCTTCATTCCCCTTCCATGTCACCTTGCTTCTACCTGAGAATCACCATATCATCAACATGCCCTTAATCTAATCAATCTGCCCAAGTTACCTGTTCTCCAGACACGAACAGCTTATGAACTGTGACATTCTTCTGACATTCAGGGGGCTTTCCCTCCACTGTTGTGTTAATGATGTTCCACTGCATTTTTGGATTCACAAACTCCATAAATATTATTCTCAGCTATGATTGCAAATAATTGTGTTTTCCAAAGCATCCCGGGCCAATGTTAAGTAGGGAGACAAAGAAAACCAGTTTTAAAAAGACCTGAAGGTGAACTGTAGGAGCAGCTACATTTTCAAACTCAACCTCCCCAAAGAAGATTTTCTGGTCTGAGTTTCCGAGTTCAATCACGATGCAACAGCAGAATGAATTTGGTGCCCTTGGTCTGAAGCTCTCCACATTTCTCTCATCAGCTTGTTCTGTGCTCTGAATCTTACCTTGGATACCTGACCAGGTGCCTATGCTGGGAATCCTTCCATTCTAGAGAAGAGAAACAGGTGCAAAAGGTACATGGACCTTTGTAGACTCTCTACCCCATCTAGGTGGATGCCCACTTGCTACAGTGCCTCTTGCGCCTCATTTAAACCCTTGCCCACTAATAACTCTACAGCAAATGAAGCCCATAATAAGCAAAGGATCGAGATTTATAGCTAATCACAGAGAAACTAGAATCATTTCTAATATTATCCTTTTCATAATAGCACTAGTGAGCCCTGAGCTTGGATTTTTCCACTTGCTGCATGAAAATACGAGCACTATAATAATACGACTGGGGGAAAAAAATCGAATAGTGGCTACAAAACCCCTCAGCCCACAGGTTGCTGTGATTTTCACTTGAGTATGCTCAAGGGTTCATTTTACTTTTGACTTTAAAACTCACACTCAGTTGTGACACGAGACGTATGACTCAGTTCTTTACAGTACCAATTCTGTAAAAACAGATGACTCAGCCACCAGTTATAACAGCAGATTATTGCAGTATTCATCCAAACATGCCTTATGCTGACTAGAGAGGGCTTTCAAGTTAATGAGGCAAAAACAGCAATGTCCCAATAGAACATATGCTGTCCTGTAATGGGGGTGGGGAGGAGAGAACCAAATACAACTACTAAATAACACAATATCATTGAAATGTAATCCCTTTAAAAAAATAAAAAATTTAAAAAAAAAGTCAGACAGCTTTACTTTTCCCATTGTTTGGTTGTTAATTTTAGAATAGCTGCTCTCTTACATCAAATCTATTTTTACACAAATTTCAGAATTCAAATTCCCACATGAACCAAGAAACCAGAGGCTGACTTTTCTCAATAGGTTTTCCCTTCATAGCCAAAGCATCCACTGCAAAAGAAAATGAGGTCAGACCTAAGAAGTATGGCAATCATTCAATGACACAGTCTAGAAGCCAAAGAAGAATTACAAAAATAAGCCAATCTGGTGCAATAAAAAGCCTCATCACCCCCAAAAAACCCCGAGTAAGAACAAGTTCAAGATTAAAATACTGTTTATTTTCAACTCACCCAAAAAATTGCTGAAAGAAGGGAATGGTGATACAATGCCATCTTCTACCCATTGAACATCACGGGATGGGTGCCAACATACAGATATGACATCCTCTTAATTATGTTAAATACTAGGTAATAGAGCCAGAATGGGAGAGTTATTAATTCATTCAGTGTGGACTGAGCACCTATCATGCACCTTCTATTCCTCTGTCTGAGAGGCTTGGTGTACAAAGCATTGTGTGGTGGGGGTGAGAGGTGTAAGTTCCAAGTCATCACTGAAATAGAGTTACATCTCTGGGACCCTGAAGATGGGTTCAGGGAAGCCTTCACAGATGGCATGACATATAAGCAAGGGCTGAAAGCAGTAGGAATTTGCCAGTTAGACAAGGTGAAAAATATTCCAGCAGAGGGCATGTGATGTGCAGAGTCACAGATTTATGAAGTAGCTTTGGATGTTTGGAGAATAACCAGTGTTGTGGGTCTGCTGCAGAAATTGCAGGCTAGCAGTAACAAGAGATGTAGCTACAAATGGTGGCAGAAACTTGATGGTAAGGGATCTTTAAGTCCAAAGAGGTCAGCTCACCCCTTGAAGACAGAAGAGTGACACAACCAGATTTGTGTGTCAGAAAGATGCTTCCTGGAGCTGTGTGCATTGACAGAATGGGGCCTGAGAGATCTTTTAGGGGCTTTCTGGCAATTCATCTACCAGGGAATGCGGGCTGGATTTGAGGACAGGGAGAGAGGAGAAAAGTGGATTCGTGTAGGACCAAGAAATCTTTATAAATGGTTACCAACCTCTGGGATTTCTGACTTGAGCTACTGGGGTAATGAGAGTTTTCTGAGCTGAGAACAGGAATACAATGGGCATAAATTCTGGAATCGGCTGATGCCGATGGGGAATGGTTCTATGTTTGGAGATACTGAGGCAAAAGTGACTTTTGAGTGTCCAGAAGGAAATGACACAGCAAAGAATTTGTAAGATTAATGTATTCATTCTGTCATTACCTAGGATACTCCAAGTGCTAGTTTCATTTGTTATGAAATTATATGCAACTACTTTTGATGATTTACAGGGGGAGGTTCAGGAGAATAAGGACTCCTGCAAGGATTTCCTTGATAGCTTTATAGCAAGTATTTCAAATAAGGGTACTGCAGCCTAGGCTATCACTGGGAACCTTGATAGAAGTCTGATTGCCATCAATGTAACTTGCAGTGTGAGTTAACACCACCAGCATTGGTTTGGTAAGAATTAGTCATGGATCAAAACCACACATCCTGAAGTCAGGATCACATCGCAACAACATCATCCATCACAAATAACTCTTTAGTGTCATTGACAGGCTTTTAGAAAACAATCCTTCAAAAATATGAATTAAACCATGCCACTACACATTTCCCAGTGGCTCCCGCTTTCCCTCAGGGTAAGCACCAAAGTCCTTATAATAGCCCACAAAGCCTTCTATGATGCACCTCTTTCTCCTCATCTCTCCCCATGTCTCATTACTGTCCTCCCCCAATCACTGTATTCCAGCTACACCGGAGTCTTTGCTGCTCTGCAAATATCAGACCCTTGACAATTCCCTTTTGCTGAACATGCATTTCCTGCAGATTTATCTGCATGGTTTTGAGTTATTGGTCAAATGGTATCTTTTACGAGAGTTCTTCCTTGCCTTTTGATTTGAAATTATGGCAACTAAATTTTAACCAATCCCAATTATCCTCTTCTGCTTTATTGTCCCAATAGCACTAAAGAGCAGTTTGTATCCTTCCTCTGGACATGATAGTAGGAGAGAATGTTAGCATGTTGTTAGCAGCTGAAGATAGTATCGAGATGGTTGTATATAGAATAGGCTGAGCTTATGTTGCCATGACTAACAAGCCCCAGATTTCAGTGGCTTAACTGAGAAAACTTAGTTCTTCCTCAAAGTCTGCTTAAGTCAGGTCACTCACCGTGATGACTCTCCTCCAGGCAGTGGCTCAGCGATCTAGGCTCTTTGCATCTTTTGGCCCTGCTCTCTCAACATATGGCCTCCACGCTTGCTCCCAAAGGGACTGTGTTGATAGGACCCATGGAGCTACCTAAGTTAAGTCAGAAGTGACGTACATCACATCTGCTCCTAGTTCAATGGTCAGCTAGTCCCATCGACTCACTTAAATATGAGAGGTCTTGTTGGGAAGTGCAGTCTTCTAAGTGCCCTTCAAAGACAGAAAACCTGGACCCTGGTGAACACTCCTCAAGTTTCACGCAGCCGACAGCTTTGGAATGATTTTCTTAAGATGCAGCTTGAAGCAATGGAGAGAGCATAGCAGAAGGATCCAGCAGAGCTGAGCGCAGATCTGGCTGAACCAATTTCTACCTACGTTACCTTGAGTGAGTCCGTTTTTAACTCTGTGTCTCTGTTTTCAAATCCACAAGATGGGGAAAATAAAAATACATAGCCTGCTTGTATCAAAGGGATTTTTTATTTTCAAGTATAAAAGTTTGCAGGCAGAATTACCAAATTTAGGCTATAATTCAAATGCAAGTACTTAAATAATGCAGTATGAAACCTAGAAAGCCTGCCTGGATGAGATACCATGAATTATACTATTTTACATCGACTTTATTAGAGTTGTAGAGAAGTGTACCACTTTCAGTCTTGCTGCTTAACAGCTGTGACACCTAAGCAGTGAAGGAGCTGTTTATATATCAGCATTGGTATATTTTCTATGTATGGAGCAGGAAGAAAATGCAAAGGAAACTGTGATATATGATAAACATTATATATGATAAACATTAAAGATTACCCAAAGCACAAGTCTGTAGTCTCTGAAGACACTTTTGTGTTATCACTGCCTTCAAAAATGAATGAATCCAATATTGGCAGCTTGCATGGTACCTTGTGCTCTGTTGCTGGAGGGTGTCCTCCTGGATCAGCTACTACGAAACCAGGCCAACCCTAAGTCCCAAGGGTTGATGTGTAGTTAGCGCAAGGTATCAGACTGACTAGCTATCAGCTGTTTGAAAAATTCCATTATAATGTATTTAGGGATATATCAAAGTCTTTTAAAAATGTTACTTTTTGTAGATTTGGGTAATTAATGAATATATTTGTTGTCAGACTTCAAAAAAAATACTGAATTCATATGTAATTATTTTGCAGGTCACCTCCAGATTGTCGATGGTGGCAAAATGGTAATGGTAATGATCATAATAGTGGTATGCTCTTTATCAGTTTTCTAGATGCAAAAAAAAAAAAAAAAACATAAAACAAACAAAAAAACCTCATCAAAAGCAAGTTTAGGGGCGCCTGGGTGGCTCAGTGGGTTAAAGCTTCTGCCTTCGGCTCAGGTCATGATCCCAGGGTCCTGGGATCGAGCTGCGAATGGGGCACTCTGCTCAGCGGGGAGCCTGCTTCCTCCTCTCTCTCTGCCTGCCTCTCTGCCTACTTATGATCTCTGTCTGTCAAATAAATAAATAAAATCTTTAAGAAAAAAAAGCAAGTCTAATCTTTTAAATCCATGTAATGTGAAATACTCAAAGGTGTGAATTCTATTAAAATATGCTTTGGGTTCTCTGGAAAACTCAGTGGAATCTATAGCATTAGGATAGAAAGAGTCCAAGTCACTTGTTCCAAATGATCAAACTGTCCCTATAGAGAATTGCTTTTTGACTCAGCCTGCCATTTGTTTTCCGAGAAAGCTCCTTCTACTTATTTGTATCTGTATCTGATAGAAAAGTATTTCCTACCTTAAGCAGATTTGCCTCTGTGGAACTTCCACCCATTATTCTAGTTCACAAGATTTTTTTTTTCTTACCTCTAGTAACAGTAGTCTACACACACTAAACATTAGGGACATCCTGACTGTCATTTAAAGATCACAGATCGACAGCTTAAAATAGGAAGAGTCCAGAAACTAGTCAGTACTACAGTAACCGAGACATGAAAATCCATAGAAGAAGCTTCTAATTGAACTTTGTCATGGAATTTTTCTGCCTAGTCATTGGCCCACATAACTCTACTGTGACGAACAAAAGAAATGGATCCAATAAAGCCAGCTGCAAACAGATACCCACGGCCACATGCTGGAATGCAGACAGCATATCAACAATGAGATAACGTTCTCTGAAGCAGAAGGGCACTGAACCAAGGTTTCTGACACCTATCCAAGTGTTGGCTTTTAAAATGGAGAGTAGGAGAAAGCACAGTGGATTTCATGGTAAAAGATCCATATTTATAGGATGTTTTAGGCAATGTTATGATAAAACAGGGCCAGGTTATTGCAAAATGAATGCTCTTTTGTTTCCTTTTGCCAACAACTTTTATGTACTACTGCCTTGACCTTAGGGTCTGGGTTACTTCCCACTCCCCACAAAGATTACAGCCTTGAGAAGGACTACTTTTCTTCTTTTCTTCTCTTTAGACACTTCTGCCACCCTCTTTTATAAAAGACATTCAGAGAGCTGGTCACAGTGTCAAACTGATGATCATACATTGTGTGGACATTTTGAAATAGAGAGTGTAGGAAAATAAATGGTCCAGGTCAAAGGTCCCTTTGTACATGGCAATTCAAATGTGTGTGCACATGCAGACATAGACACAGATACACACAGCTTGAACTATAGTCTCTTATCTCAAATCTGTCTCCCAACGAATCTATTTCTTATTCAGATTTGATAGTATCATGCTTGTCTTTAATAAACACCATCAATGGTTTCTGCCATGGCCTCTGTATCATTCATATTGAATCTAGATTGGGCCCAGCAAACAATAACCTGAGGGCCAAATCTGGTCTGCTGTCTATTTTGTATGCCTTTTTTTTTTTTTTAAACATTTTTAAGAGGTTGCGAAAAATCGAACGAATAATATGTTGTAAAATTCAAATTTCAGGGTCCACAAATAAGGTTTTATTGGAACACATCCATACTCATTTGTTTACATACTGTCTGTGCCTTTTGAGCTACAAAGGCAGAGCTGAGTCCTTGCAGCACAGAACACATGGCCTGCAAAGCCTAAAATATTGACTCTCTGGCCAAGTAAAACAGAAGTTTGCCAACTCCCAGCCTGTGAGGATGGACCTCCTGGGGTTGGATAGCACCTAGCCCGTGTGGCTGTATAATAAACCCTGATCTCTAATATTCATCAGATGAAGTGCTTTCTCCCCAGCCAGGCATTTGAGATTTTCCATAAGCCAGACCCAGACCAGATTCTCTCTAGCATTCCCATTCTCTACTTACTCTTTTCTTGGTGCCCTGCGTATGTTTATGTTGCTACCGTGTTCTAGCTGTGTGCTCTCCTTTGTCTGCTGGTTGGTATCCAACGTTGAAAGCCCAGCTCAGAAGTCACTTTGAACATGGCAGCTCAGAAATATGCCTACCTAATTTGCCTTCTTGCCTCTATGAATTCACACGGGGTTTGGATGTTGTCTGACACACTTCCCATAGCCTGTCTCGCACTATACCTCGTCATGCACTTGTGTCATTTCCCCTGCTTTGTCATGCAATCCTGAAGTGCAAGGACTTGCCTTAGTTACTTTTGTACCTTTTAAGAATGGTGTGGGTGTGGACAGGCCTGGTACTGATCCCAGGAGACTGAGAGACTAGTGCCAGGAACCACGCCAGGCCTCAGCACACACACAATCACACACTTCCTTCGTTGCAGGGGTCCAAGGAAATTCCAGTAGCATGGCAAAAGACCCAAGTTAGTGCTCTAATAAAGGACGTGGGGAGGGGTGGTTCAGTTCTGTAGAAGCACACAAAATCTTGGAAGGTCACAAGCCTAGGACCTAATCCAGAATCGGGAGCTACTCTGAATAACAGGCAGGCCCTACACATTGTCACAGTTCAGTAGAAGTAGCAAGATTCCATTCACCAGACCAGGGTCCAGGACAACAGAGCCAATAGAAAAGGGGATAATATGTGACGGTGGAGTTTGGCCAGGAGAAAACTGAAGCCAGGTCTGAGAAAGACCGGAGTTCTAAAGAAGTAACTGGGCAAAAGTTCGAAGACAGAAATCACACTCAAGGTCAGAGCTAAGCTGCTACCAACACGATGACTCGAGCTGTGCCCCGAATCTTGGGTGAGGATGCCTTAAATCATACTTACTGAGGCTTAGATCTAATTCTAGGATCTAGAGAACCGAGGAAGCTAAGAAGGAGGTTTCTGTGGTGCTAGCAGAGGAGAAAGACAAGAGACCCGAGGGGAGGGATGGGAACAGAGCTTGGGAAAGGCCAGGGTAAGAGGGAACTAAAGGAGCACTAACCACCCATCAGGCCTGTGATAAGGTTTTCACTTACAATACCTCATTTGATATGCACAGGAGCTCTGCAAGGAAGCAGCATATCCCCATTTTACAAAAGAGGAAATTGTGGTTTAAAGAAATTATACATAATTCGGGAAGCTGAGGTCTGAAAGCAGACATGAATGAACCCAAACCAATTCCCCTGTTCCCTACCACTTACCCGCCATACTTCCTCAAGAAATATCTCTTCAGCGAATAATGAAGATAGAGGAATTCTAAATGGACTGTCTTTTTACCATTCAGCATGGTGGACATGATAGCACGGATGGATGGCTCTTGTTTGTTTCATCATGGGCCCATTGAACTCAAAAGTCACTCACGGATACTTTGTTTCCCGCAGAACCCACTGGTTTGCTCTGGTCAGTTGCTTTGATTTCTGGCTTTCCAAGCCGTTCACAGACTTGCCCAAACTTCATTTCCAGACTTATTTTAGTTTGCTCCATCCTCCTGAGCTACTGACTGTCTTCCAGCGAACCCCTGTATACCTTGCTCCCTGCCTGTTAAATGTTACCTTCTCAATAAAACCCTCCTTGATCTCTTAAATCAGAAATGCTATCTCTTTCTTTCTTTCTTTCTTTCACTCTGACAGAATTTCTTTCTATGCCATTTATGTGGCTCTATACTTGACCTGAAATAATACTTGCACACACACACTATAAACTCCAAGAACTTTAGTGCTTATGTACATCTTTGGACTTCTCACCCCCAAGCTTTAGAATAGCATTCCTACAAAAAGTGTTTAAAAATAGAAATACTGGAGTGCCTGTGTGTCTCAGTGGGTTAAGCCTCTGCCTTTGGCTCAGGTCATGATTTCAGGGTCCTGGGATTGGGTCCCACATCAGGCTCTCTGCTGCCCCCCACCCCCCACCCTCTGCCTCCTTATGATCTTTGTCAAATAAATAAATAAAATCTTGAGGAAAAAAAAAAGTACTAACGAACAATGTGTACATGAAATTTTATTTTCCTAGACTCCTCTATCTGGGCATTTTTTTTCCTCAAAGGTTTGTTCCCACACTCACCTTATTTTGACTGGTTCTTTCTGGTCACTGGAATTCGTTAGAATGAAGCAGTTATATGAAATGGAAGAAGATGACATATTGAAGGTACACTATGGCTCTTTGTTTTATACCACCTGCACAGTCAATGTAAGGATCTGAGTCTAAAAGTACTTTTCTGGTGGTGGGTATTAAGGAGGGCATGTACTGCATGGAGCACTGGATATGGTGCATAAATAATAAATTTTGGAACACTCAAAAAAATAAAATTTAATTGATAAAAAAAAATAAAAGTACTTTTCACTGCTAGTCAGATATATGGGCTTGTTGGCATACAATCTGTTTTTCAAAGTTTTTAATAAAAATAATAATTTGATCCTATGATCAAATGTTCTTTCTAGAAGTACTATTTAAATTACTGTATAATTTAAATTTATATAATTAATTAATTATATATAATTTATATATAATTATATAAATTATATATATTATATAAATTATATAAATTAATTTATATAATTTATATCATTGTGACAGTCTGAGAGTTCATAGGGGTCCCTTGAAAGCCAGTTTGGATTATAGGGTAAGACTTATATTATATATAAGTCTTAAAATATAAGACATTTTAAAAGCATATAAAAAGGGGATTTTTTTCTCATTTGATAAATATTAATGCATTAGTTAATGGATAATCTAAAGGTCCTAAATTATGGAAAAATAATCTTGAGTTTGCAGTGATTACAAGAAAATTAACTACTACTAAAGCTAAAAATATGAAATATAGTCTTCTGGAAATTTCCCCTTAAAAATATTAATGACAGAATATCTAGTGGATGGCTTCTGCTGGATGATAAGTTCCCTAGTTTTGACATATTTACAGAGGCTTCCCAAAATGTAATCAACTTTTAATGATCTGTGTAAATAGACAATAGTAGCTGTGTATATTAAGTATGATAATGGTCAATTTAAAGCCACTTATATTGCCCTCTAGAATGTGTTAAATATTTTAAGAGATATTGCTTTAAAATTCTTTGCTTAACTTAATATTAAGACGATTCTACAAGCTAGCAAGTAAAGAAGGGATTCTAGGGAATAATAAAAGAAATATTTAGCCAGGATTTAAGAATTCACTAGGATAATCTATCCAATTATAAATTTGACTACGACTGAGGCTAAAAATAATGTACCTAACAATAAAGTGAATTACAAGAAAGAAATAGAACACCCTGTATGGGATTATCTGAGCCAATTCTTTCTAGAATCCATTTTTTACTTTTCATGTTATTATATGCAGTTTTAATATGGTATTACTCCTAATCTTTCAAGTACTGCTGTCAGATAAACCTAATTATTTCCTAAAAGCGGCCTGCTCCTGAAAGAAAAATGCAGCAGAAAACGTATTCGCCCATTTAGATATATTTAGTTTACATTAAAATTTTTTCTTCTTTATTTTTTCTTTAGAAGGAGAGGACTCAGGTGAATGAGGAATCAGACTGATTGGCAAAGGTACGTGTGACGGTGGATGGAGGAGGGGGAGGGAATCCTCAAATTTGAAATAGTCTCGACAATTCTTCATTGAACTTCTAGGAAACCCCGAAAATTCCCACACAGGCACATACAGATTTTGCTTGGAAACTGCTATGGACTGAGTATTTGTGTCCCCTCCACATTTATATGTTGAAGGTCTATTCCCAATGCAATATATTTGAAGGGAGGCTTTGCAGATAAATTAGATTTAGATGGGTCATGGAAGTAGAACCTCCATGATGGGATTAATCCCTTTATAAAAAGAGACCAGAAAGTTTGGTCTTTCTCCACCCTGTCTCCCATCTTGCTATCAAGAAGACAGCAGCCAATGAATCAGCACCCAACCATGCTGACTGATCTTGGACTTCCCAGTTCCTGGAGCTATGAGAAATGTTGATTGTTTAAGCTACCCTGTATGGTATTCTGTTATAGCAGAATGTACAGACCATAACTTGAATGAATGTCAGTGTTCCTCTCATGTGGCCCTGAGTTCTTGGCCAACAACATTAATGAACCTTTGTGTCACAGAACCTGTGCTATCTGCATACAGCTTGCTGAAGACATTGGATCTTTAACTCTGTGGGTAGGGCCAATCTCTGTGCATTTGTGAGGGCAATGCTGAGACAGTTTTAGTTTACATTTATGGTCTGTGAATCAGGTCCTAAGTATCTGCAACCATCTGAGATCCAAATGTAGACACCTGACGTGGTTGTCCAGGACAATGACTTCTTGAAGCTATTGTTTTAGTCTCATTTGTGAAAAGAAGAAATAATTTTATTTTTTGTAGCTCCAAACTTTATGATGCTCTCAAACTATTTCCCTTCCTAACATTCAGCTTTCTGACACAGCAACAAATAGTTCAAGTTGGTTCCTCACCAAATGATTATCTTAAGAAAGGGAAAGTGTTCTGGAGAAGGTGTCAGTCTGAATTTAAAAATTAAGCAGTAATTTATACTCTTGAAGTATCATTGATGTCTTTTCTCCCTAGACAGATGTCTTTTCTCCCTAGACAGAATAGATTTGGTAGAACTATCCCTATTCCTTTACTCAGGACTGTCTGTGATCAGTGGCAAACATTTTAATACAGAAACTAACATCAGAAGCACCGTCAGTTTTTGTACAGAATCATGTCTTCTTATTCATCTTTGTAGCCTCAGAATAAATTAATATGTAAATCTTAGGCTATATAGTCAATCCATTCATTCTTTTGATTCAACAAATATTTATTGAGAGCCTACCATGGGCCAAGTACTATTTCAGATGTTTGAAATATATTAGTATGATTCTTGTCCTTGAAGAGATTACATTTTGGAAGGAGTAGGGGAACAAGCAATAAACAAAATAAAGTATAAATATTGTCAGAAGATATTAAATCGTACAAGGAATAAAAGAATAAGTCAGCTGGATAAGGAGGATCAAAGGAAGGGATGCAAGTGAGTTGACATACAAAGACTTGGAGGTGGTGAAAGAGTTATCAAGAAGATAGCCAGAAAAGAACATTTCAGGCAGGTGGCACAGCTAATGCGGGACTATATCTTGTGTCTCATTTAAGCAAGGAGAGTGCCTCAGGAAGAAAATGATGGGAGACGAGGCCAGAGGTTAAGAGGTCAAGTCTAGATGGACTTGTAGACCTTTTCAGAACTTTGACTCTTACTACGCATAGAGAGCTGCTAAAGAGTTCTGAGCAGAGAACTGACATGGTCCAACATTGGGTTTTGGAAGGAATCCTTCTGGTTGCTGAGAAGAGACTGCCAGGAGGGAAGGTAAACTTAGAAAGTAAAGCAGGAGACGACTGCAGTATTCCATGTGAGAGGTATTTTCAAGAAATGAAGTCAGCAACCTTGCTTCTGTATGAATTAACCTATTGATGCTATCCAGCCAAATGAAATTACTTTATATGTATACAAAATAAATCTAGTTATATAGACAGAACTCTGCCAATACATTTTTACCTAGAGATATGCTCGGGTATTTTCTTAATTCTTAAATTTTGTAAGCAGGTGGTAAAGTGAATGAACACTAAATTTAAACAAATTCCAATAAGAATCATCAAGACTAATTTATCTGAAAGGAACATTCAAAATCACACCAATTGATAATAGCTAATAATTGCCTCCTTTAATCTGTTCTAATTTTGACCAAGTAATAATACTGTCTTCTATTTTTTTTTTTTAAAGAACCCCTGATGGACTACTATCTCTGTTGAACTCTTGAGTATAGCGCATTCCAAAGAGAATGATCAACAGAATATTGTTTCATTGGGTCCTGGATACATGTTATACATCCCGATAAACCTAGTCATAGCTCATCTTTGACACAACTTCTGAATTAAAGGCAAAGAAGAAAACAGAAAGAGATAGAATAAAATATTTGTTCATCTTTGGAAAGAAGTTCAATTCATCTGCTAAAGCAGATTAAGGTAAGATTTAAGATGTTTCTCTCTCCCCCACCCCGCCTTTTTTGGAGCTCTTTTTTAGCTGTTTTGTCCTTCAGGAAAGGATATGGGGTGGTATGGATTGAAAAGGTGACACTGTCATCATTTGCAAATGAATTCTGTCTGGAATGAAAATTCACATAGTTTTACATCAATGTCTTATTGTTTTCTGTGGTATTTTGTCAAAACTATGCTGTCTATGACAAATATTTACATCTATTAACAGATTATGACTAACCACAGGGGATGCCTGGGTGGCTCAGTTAACTAAGCGTCTGCCTTCGGCTTAGGTCATGATCTCAGGGTCCTGAGATTAAGTCCCACACTGGGCTCCTCACTAAGTGGAGTGTCTGCTTCTCCCTCTGCCAGCTCTGCCTGCCATTCCCCTGCTTGTGTTCTCTCTCTCTCTCTGACAAATAAATACATAGAATCTTAAAAACAAACAAACAAACAAAACAAACAAACAAACAAACAAAAAAACTAAACCAACCACAGTATTAGATACCCACACTATGAGAATAGTGACAAGTGACAATGTGGACAATACTGTAACAATATAGAGAGGATTTACCATATATTATTTTTAAAAGCTTACAGAAGATATTTTAACCTCATCTTGATCTATTCCATGAAGGAATTTTAGTGGACTTGAAAGCCTCCAAAATTATTTGCAAAGCTGTGTATCTATATGAATCTGTTAAATGATCCAACAGTTTTTCTAACAATTTTAAAGGCACCTGTGAAAGCACCCATCTTTGGAAAAAACAAACAAACAAACAAACAAAGAACTTAAAAAAAAAAAACACTGACTTAGGAAAGTGCACAGATAATATTTTTTAAGGGTTATTTATATATCAGAAGAGTGTTCTCCCAATTCATGAGCAGTTTGATTGCTCACAAAATTTAATTTTGTTTTGACCAAAGAGGACTTTTTGCTTTCACATCCTTGATTTTCTAGGGAAAATATTTTATTTTAGCTGCTATATATTTTTATAAGCAGACAGATCTTCATTTAGTTCAATCAGCACTGATGAGGAGCTACCATACACTCGGAGATACAATGATGAAAAAGATAAAAAGACCAGGTTCTTGCCCTTGAGAAGCTCACAGTTTATCAGGAGAGATGGAGGCACAGTGACTGGTCATAAATTGTGAAAAATATGATCAGGGAAATGAATTCAAGTATGGTTTACCCCTGGCATAACTGAATTCCTGGGAAAGAATTGGTACTGGAAAGATGAAGAAGTTTTTCCAGACCCAGGAAGAAACCTGGAGTGTTCTGGGCACAAAGAAAAAATAGGTATGAAAGTGAGAACATTCAGTTTTGTGAGAACAGAGGCTTGGGGAGTTGTATAGGGGGGCTGTTGGCCAAGAGGAAGCCTGATAAGATGAAGCCCAACAAAGAGCCTTGGGACCATCCTAAGCCTCTGGACTTGCATATGTCAGGTGATGATGTACTGAAGGTGTCAGACAGAGGAGAGATATAATCCGATTATTTTAGAAATCAAATTCCGGTGGATAAGATGAGGCCAGATGGATAATACCAGAAGCTACTGAAAAAAAGATGTGCTTGAATTCATAACAGACTATAGTTATTTTTAACTCTATTTAGTTTATTTATATATACACATTTCTTCTTTATGATAGCCTATGGAAGGGTCCCAACCAGCTTTCAAAACAATTCCATGGTCCAGAAGGAAGGTTGAGTAGTAGCAGAATGGGCAAGATTCTCTTCATTGCAGTCCTTCCTTGGTTATTTAAGATTGAGGTACATTCACTTTCGTTGAGGAAGTCTAGAACACCTCTAGTCTAGAAGTTTTCTTTCCCTAGCATTGTCCATCTAATCTATCAACAATTACTATTGTTTCTTCCTCCAAAACATATTCTGAATCTGATCTCTCTTTCTTCCCAGGCCATTACCTGAGGAGAAATCCCCATCCTTTCTCCTGCTGCCCATGATGGCTCCAAAGCAGGGTCCCTGCTTTCTCTCTTGCCCTTCACAATCTGGTGGCCGCATGAAAGTGGGTGACCTTTAAAAAAATTTACAAATCAAATCATTCTCCTGAGGCCTCAGCCCTGACTAATGTCTGTGTATTCCTATTCCTATTTTGTAGGTGGAGCTATCGGTCTTATTTTTGAGCCCTACTACAGCTTTTTATTGGCTAAGTGACTCTGTAAGCCCTGTGGAAGGCCCTTCACTTCTCTGACTCTTGGTTTTGTTTGTTTGTTTCATTTTCATCTTTCAAGTGGTATAATAACTCTTGAGCTTTCTTCAGGTTTCTAGACATCAGAAGAAGGTGAAGGCATTTTAAGATTCAGGAACCCCACTTAGGGACAAGTCACATGTTCTCCAAACACTATGTCCCTGTTAATTCTTAAAATCTGCCCAAACGAAGGCCTTCCTTTCTGTTCACAAAATAAGCCAAGAGGTCAAGTCAATCAGTCATAACGAATTAGGTAATAAAGTAAGTTGACCCCTTCAACAAAGCAGCTCTGGACTCCTCTATTTTTTTCTTTTTCTTGCAAATATTGTGTTTTTGACATGAATGATCAGAAGTCAGGGAAAGGCTGCCCTCCCATAACTTTATTCTGCCCAGGAAACATAGAAAATGTCATTTGGACATTTGAAGCAAATTAGAGCCAGAGCAAAGGCCAGAAGCACGGCCAGTTTCCCACTTCTCTTTGTCCACAGGCCAAAATGTGACAAAAATAAGTAGTCCTGTCAATAAAGTGGGGCTTGGAATTTGAAATGAGCAAGTACAATTTCTAAAATATTATGGTGTTTTAATTTGTTTTTTCAAGCATGAAGTTGTGTGCGCTCAGTATATTTTAATTATGTAAAATAACCCAATTTACATAACCAATTAAAGTCAAACTACTTTTATTTTTCTCAATGAATGTTGTATAAACCTTGAAGGTTAGAAAGTCAACCAAAAAAGAATATCTAAGAGGGAGCTCTTTATATCTGCCACGAATCTAGAAATCTTTCCTTTTATGGACAGTTACTTGATTGTTGAATAGTTCTGTTTTCATCAAGTAGAACTGCCCTATGTTGGGATGAATATATTCCATTTCATTGCTGTTTCTGTACATTTCTTTTATTTTGCATGAATATGGCCAGATGAATCATACATAAAGAAAGCTCAGCTCCTCCAGAACACTGCGGTTTTACAAAGAGCTCTGCTGCCAAATTCAAAGCTAAATTCAGGTTTTAGGTATCAGAATCTTTTTATAGGTCCTGGGAGAATATTTCGTTCAAATAATAAAACAGCTCAGTGATCAGAGGTTCTGTTCACCTGTTGTGTCTCCAGAAATATGATATTCTACAAAGTCTGAGAGGTAATGAAGAGTAAGGCATTATTATTACCCTTTAAAAAAAAGCTCAGTCAAAGGAAAGAACTGTTTTATGAAAACATATGGAAACTTCAAGAAATAAATTCTAGCAATTCTATAAAAAAAAGGTAAAGGAAAAGCTTAAAAATCTGGAAATGTTCAAAATCTGGTTAACTATCAATCAGAAAAAAGGCAAACTATTTTGCCAGAATAGAAATAGGAATATTAATTTTATACCCAAATATCATTTTGTTAGTAACTGAATTTCTGCTTTTAGCTCAAAAGGTTTCTAGTTAAAAGCCTTTGGTTTCTTTTTAGAAATTCCTGTTAAATAATATCTACAAGAAATCTGTTGATGCAACTTTGGAAAGACCCTAAAATGGGGGGAAAAAGTGAAAATAAAATCTAAGATTCAGTTCAATCTACTGGGATGATACCATTATTTATATAATCAGAGAGAAGCAATTTCCTAATTAGAAATCAATTTGACCTATTTTTAAGGGGCTTGGTTGCTGATAATCTGTGGCCATCAGATAAGAAAGTGTGCAAGAGAAGGAAGAACATTCAAATAAATCTCTTATGATCCTTTTCAACAAAAGTTTTCTGGGACAGGCAGGATAACACCATAAAGTATTGTTGGCTTGATGTCTATTTCACAGATACCTAGTCCATTATTAAGACCAAACAAAGGGGCATAGTGAAATTAAAACAATTATTGAGTCTTTCCTCTCTATACTTTACAAAGATACTTTACATATTTTACTTATTTCTTCAACAATCCAATAGTTATGCATTGTCATTGCTCCTTAACATACAAAGAAGGTAAGGCTTAGAGGTGTTTATTAACTTGCTGAAGGTCCCTGCGTTATTAAGTGGCAGAGGTGTGTCTACGGCCATACCACCCTGAACGCGCCCGATCTCATCTGATCTCGGAAGCAGAGGTGGCGATTTGAATAGGAGAATGCCCATTCTGTTCAAAGCCCATTCTGTGTCCATCACATCAGATTTGTTATGTATATTTCCTTTTGGGTAGTTTTAGAAAGGTAGAAGAATTTATGAAATAAAGGAGCTTCTGATAAACTGGGTATAAATGACCTTTTATAGAGTCATATATGAACATATAACAAACATATAGAGTTCATATAATGAATTAATGAGTGTCATGCATTACATTTGCAAAGTATAAAATTCATGAAGAAAAGAGGCAACCGCAATTTTTATTTAAATCTTAAAATACAAATGGTCGTTCTTGACTTTGCCTAAAAATGGATTAGACCTGTACAAAACATGACTTTGCTAAAGCCAGCAGCAGCCATTGGCGTGGGTTAGGAATAAATGACACTATTGAGAGTTGGGGGCTGGCTGGACCAAGAGTATGGCATGTACATACCCACAGCCCGAAGGCACAGAGCCAATATCATCAGTCTCTATTTTACTTAATTTAAAATTATCAGCTGCAGGTAATGTTTTTGACAGAGGTCACTGTCGCTCAATGTTATTGGATTTTATCTTATTAAGCACTTAAATTACTTTCTAGAATAACCAAGGTACAGAGGTATATTTGGAGGCCTTAAGAAGGAGTTAGCTAGGGGTGCCTGTGTGGCTCAGTGGGTTAAAGCCTCTGCTTTTGGCTCAGGTCATGATCCCAGGGTCGTGGGATCAAGCCCCAAATTGGGCTCTCTGCTCAGCAGGGAGCCTGCTTCCTCCTCTCTCTCTGCCTGCCTCTCTGCCTACTCATGATCTCTGTCTGCCAAATAAATAAATTTAAAAAAAAGGAGTTAGCTCTTAGGCCTTTGATAATAATTGATCTTCAAAATAGAGGAGGGACGACTGGCTGCCTTAATTGGTAGAACATGTGACTCTTGACCCCAGAGTCGTGGGTTTGAGCCCCACATTGGAGGTAGAGATTACATTAAAAAATAAAATCTTTTAAAAAAAATTGAGGAAACAAGGATCTTTGAAATTTCCTTTCCTTTTTAAAATTAATTTTTTATTGAGGTATAGTTGTTACAGAATGTTAGATTAGTTTCAGGTGTACAACATAGTGAGTCAACATCACTGTGTGTTGGGCTGGGCTCACCACTAGCATAGCTCCCATGTGTCACCATGCAATGATATTACCAAATCATTGACTATATTCCCTATGCTGTACCATTCATCCTTTTGACTTACTCATTCCCAAACTGGAAGCTGATACCTCCTACTCCCTTTCACTCATTTTGCCAATTCCCCACCATTTCCCCTCTGGCAAACCACCAGTTTGTTCTCGCTATGTATGGGCCTATTTTTGCTTTTGGTTTGTTTTTTCACTTGTTTTTTTAAAGTCCACATGTAAGTGAAATCATATGGATGTTTGTCTTTCTCTGACTTATTTTACTTAGCTTAATACTCTGGGTCCAGCCACATTGTTGCAAATGACAAGATTTCATTCTTTTTTATGGCTGAGTAATATTCCATTGCATGTATATACCATATCTTTATCCATTCCTTTATCTATGAAAACTTAGGTTGCTTCCATATCTTGGCTATGTTAAATAATGTTGCAAAGCATATGGGTGAATATATGTTTTCAATTAGTGTTTTATTTTCTTTGGGCAAATATCCATAAAGCTTCCTTTCTTGAGAATTTTATGTTACTGTACTAAACCCATATTTTCTAGTGATACTGATGAATTATGGAGCAACACTAATACATATTCTCAGGAATACAACACTAATACATATTCTCAGGAATACTGACGTGGAAGTACTTGCAAGCAGCTCCACAATGATGGTAAATTAATGAACAAATCCATACTATATCATTTGAGGTACACTATGAAGCTTAGGTTTGTCAGTCAATTTGTTCATGTTTGTGTGTTATAAGTCATCAGAACTGAGGAATACTTATAGAATTCAAGCTGTTCACAATCAGCCTGCATGATTGTTTTTTGCCATAATAGATTTATGTTTTATTAATGGAGAAATTTTACTGGTATCCAGAAGTTGAATGTCCTGTTATATTGTGTGTTTTCTGTACAATGCTTGGTATGGTTTTTGAGAGTGCAACAATTACAAAAGTGAAAGTTAGAAAACACTAGTTTATATAATATAGCCAGCCAAAGCCACTTGCTCTTCAAGGCAAAAGGTCTAGAAGGTTTTGTTAAGAATTTAGGAATCAGATGTGTTTGCTTTAAGAGCGATTCAAATAGGGCTCCTGGGTGACTCAGTTGGTTGGGCAACTACCTTCAGGTCAGGTCAGATCCCAGGGTCCTGAAATTGAATCCCAAGCCGGGCTCCCTGATCAGTGGGGAGTCTGCTTCTCCCTCTCCTTCTGCTCCTCCCCTCTCTGCTCATGCTTGCTTTATGTCTCTCAAATAAATAAATAAATCTTAAAAGACTGATTCAAATAATATAAAATTCAGTATCAAATTCTAAATACATGAAGCTTCAAGTAAACTTTTCATGCTATTCACCAGTATTTCTGTCACTATGTCAGCATTAGTCTCAAATCAGTTTAAGGCATTCGTTAACCAGAATCTCAAAATAATGGCCTTGGAAAATAGTCTGTCAATATTTCACTAATATCACTATGATGCATTGTCATTTGCTTATTTATTGTCTGATTTCTCCATTACAACTCTTTGAAGGCAGCAATCATATTTCTTGTATGCTCAGGGACTAACAGAGTTCTTTTACATGGTAGGGGTTTCATAAAGGGCTAATGTTAAATGAGTAAATCAAGGGATACAAGTTACTGCTTTCTCATTCCATTACACCCAGCTTCAGAGCTGGTGGCCACTCACCACATCTCTACTACGTGTTAATGCAGGGGATATTTTCTTACCCCTCTTGACCTGCCTTCTGTCTCAGTAGTCAGGAAGGTTCACCCATAACAATTTTAACAATAGACCAACTTGCCTTCTGGCTTCTGCCTGGGTTTGGGCAAAGACAGCTGACTGCAGGGGACTATGACAGCTGACTGCAGGAGGTTGGAAGAAAAGTGAGAGTGAGCCCGATGATGCTCTAGCTTGGCCTCCAGTCATTTGCTGCCAGTCGGCTGCCTTCTAAAGGCAGCCACAGCTCTAGTGAGAGACCTGGTTCACAGAGCTACTCTCTCTGAATTTGGGTAACTGTTCCCCCTCCTCGTGTTGGGGATGCTCTCAGCTGTTGACAACCTGGAACACTGCACCATCTTTCGTTGGTTTCTCCAGTCCCTATCTGCACCTTCACGAAGGCTCCTTTTATTAAACTCTCTTGAATTGCTGGTCTGAGTGTGCCATTCCTAGCTGGGACCTTTGGTACCATAATAGCTGTTTGAGTAAATCTCAAGTAATTAATTTTACTTTTCACACTTGCAAAGAAAAGAGGACAATTCCCATAACCAGAATGTTTGAGACAGAAACCCACCTTACCTGGAACTTTTATTATTTTCATTTATGCATTCATTCTTCGTTCATCTTGTTCCCCATAAGTCACTGGGAATTTTTGCGTATTGACATTGCAACTGCTAGGTGTAATTCCTGTGAAAGCAAAGTGGTGCAGGGACAGCCTGACTCAAAGTGAGAATCTCAGTTAAAAGAATAAACTAGTTTAAGAGAGCTTTTTGCTGAGTGAGGTCAAAAAGGGGGTGGGCAGAAAGTTACAAAAGGAGGAATGATGTAGGCTCCGCTCAGAATACTTTTGCTGTTATAAAGAACTGTACCATTGAAGTTTTGTTTATTCTGTTCATTTGGGTGGAGAGGCAGGCTGATGAGACTTTTACTATGGCCACAAAGGGAAGTCAATGACTTTTAAATCGGGTTTTGTTATAGCACCCTCTAAAATTTAAAGCGCTCTCTCATTTCATTTCCGTTACACGCAATGTTGGCGTTCTCAGCTTTTCCTTCTTATGTGTGCTGCCATGTTCGTTCAGTGACCACTTTCACATCTCACCCTCCAAGGGCTGCCTCAGTTTCTCCATTAGGTTCAAGAGTTAAGTGAATCTTGAGGTCCTGCCCCTGGGGAATATTTGTAACTTGTCTATCTAATGACCACCAATGACTTTGTATGTCTCATTAAAAAAGGCCACTTGCAACTTAAGTCTCCAGAGAAGCATGAAAGAGAAGGGAGATACAATATATCTTGTTGAAAACTACACAGGTATTAAGCTCTGCTTTTCTGTGAGATGCTTCATAATGCTTTTACCAATTAGGTTTATGTGTGATCTATATGAATTAAGAAATAGTGTATATTACCAAAGGAAGGAAACGTCAAATTATAGCATTTCAAAATGAGGAATGGTAGGAACTTCAGACTTTTTTTTTGGATGGTATAAGTCACCTTACCTAGTACATTTTAAACACCATTTCCTCCACACTTCAGAGGTTTTCGTTTTAGAAAAGCGTAGCAGGAATCACTCTAATGTGATTAGAAAGGGCCTGAAGCTTTGCTTTTAAAATTCAATACTTAGGTAGAAAGAAAACGATAACTGTTCCCCTTTGATTTTTGAGTCACTATTTTTATAACACCAGCAGCCCTGAGACGCCGGAGTGGAAATGTACCTGCTTCCTGATGTTACCTGAGCACCAATAAACTCGAGCCCTTTAACCGGCTCTTGTTTTCAACTGAGCTTTCATTTTTACTTCTGCATTCCCCTGTTACATTATTTCTATGTTCTCCAGACTTACTCTCAGCTTTCTTGATGCTACATTCCCTTGTTTCTCTGTTTGATGAATATTTATTGAGCACCTACTGCGTACCAGGCCCAGCCAAAGATTCTGCCTCAAAGAGTCAAGCAAAAGAGCCAAGAATTTGTAAACATTGATCATTGTAAATACCAGGAAGGAAAAGTACCAGTGTAGAAGCAGAAAGCCTGCAAATCTTCCCTGATGTGTGGATTCCAAGAAATTTTCCTAGGGAAATGACTGAAAGGGATCATTGTGGATGAGCACGTTAAACAGTTCATTGGAGAGTACACAAGAAGATCTAGGGAGAGTTCCTCAGGTAGAAAGAATGGCATATGGGGCGCCTGGGTGGCTCAGTGGGTTAAGCCGCTGCCTTCGGCTCAGGTCATGATCTCAGGGTCCTGGGATCGAGTCCCGCATTGGGCTCTCTCGTCAGCAGGGAGCCTGCTTCCTCCTCTTTAAGATGCAGGGATGCGGACAGCAGAGATTCTAGTTTACATTGCCATGATCTCAAGCAGTCAGTGCTTAGCCCAAGTAAGGTCTATCTATGTGCTCAGGCTTCAAATCCAGGTTGTGTTGGCAAGAAGGGGTTTTTGTCCTGAATCAGCACTCAGTGACCCAGGCTAGAAAAGGTTTCATTGCAACAGAGAGAAGAGCATGTACCAGGTAGTGAACCCTTTGAAGGCTTCCCAACACTGCTGCACATTTCACTGGACAAAATAAGCCACAGGGCAGTGCTTAACCTCAAACTATAGGAGAGCAGTCTACCACCATAAGGCTGGTAAGTAGAAAACTAGGAATATCTGGTAAACAAGAGTAGTGATCACCATAGAGACGAACCTTCATTTATCAGAGACTGCAGTCTACGGAAGGAGCAAGTTACTGGTTACTGGTGCTCCAAACAACCCATTTTCTGCCCTCTCATGTTCAGCCAGCTGTCACGCAATAGGAGAATGGGTGGGGGAAGGGGGCACTGTAGTTAGTGACTGTGCTGAAGTGGAAGTCAGAAGGCGTTCACTAAGCCATACAATGATCTGTAAATGGAGACTAGGTAGAGCAGATAAAATACCATTTTCATTTCTTTGACTTTTTCTTCTACTTCCTGGAAGAAGGAAAGGAGTAATGTCCTTAATATTATTTTCCATGTATCTGTTGAACTTTTTATTGAAGTTACCCTTTTTAAAAGATACTATTTATTTATTTGAGAGGTGGAGAGAAAGAGAGAGAGAGAGAGAGAGAGAGAGAGAGAGAGAGAATGCACAAGAAAGCACGAGTAGGGGGTGGGAGTGGGAGAGGCAGAGGCAGAGGGAGAGGGACAAGCAGAATCCCTGCTGAGTGTGGAGCCTGAAGCTGTCTGATGCCAGGACCCTGAGATCATGACTTGAGCCAAAGTTGGAGGCTTAACTGACTGAGCCATTCAGGCACTCCAAAGCTATCTTAATTGAGTTTCCGAGAACTCCTTTGTATTCCTTGTTCCCTTGTATGTGCTGTATCTGATCTTGTTTTACAGATGCAGTACAGTCTCTTAGTTTTCTTAAGATGTTGATTCTGATGCTGTTCTCATGTGTTTACACATGATGCTGTTTTCATGTGTTTACTTTCTCACCACAGTGTTCCTCTCCCTTCTTTGTTTCTTATTTGACTCTATTTTATTTTGTTTTGTTCTGGCTCTACCTCTCATAGCAGAGGCTGTCCTCTAATGCCTGATATTTCTTAGCTATTAAATGAACCAGATTGGGAACCGTGAATATAGCTTCTCAATCTGTGAGTCTCACTGTAGTGTTGCTACTATGGGATTGTTCGTCTGGCTGGGGGAATCTCCAAATGCCTGTATCCATGGTTTGGAGGTTCTTAACTTACTTTCTGCCATAGTAGTCTGGTGAAGCCTGTGGCCCTATTTCAAAAAGTTTTTAAATGCATGAAACCAATTATTAGAAAGTTTTAAAAATTAAATTTGTGATACAATATGTGCTTATGGCAATATTGTGATACAATAACAGTAATGCACCATATTGTAAACTTTAGTATCTAATAACTGTTGAAGTAATGATGAGTGCAAATACTGTTTCAAGATTTAAGCAATGAGTAACATGATAAAAAATTATCACGGTTCCTGTTGATGACAAGGTTACAGGTATTGCTAATAATAGTTTGTTACCTACATTCAAAAATAAGAGAGAGATGCTAATTTTAAAAGCTTAGTGGAAAAAATGAATTATTTTTTTCATTTAAGTTCATAGACCCTCTTGTTAAAAATCCTATCATAGGTCTATACTTTTGGGTGGATCAACTTTCCTCCAGAAGGCAGCTCACCAATCTCTAACCTCAAGTGTGTATGCTTGACTCTGGCCTTTCCAGAGCCATGCAGGGAATAAATCTCTCTTCAGTGGGAAGACTTTTGCATACTCCCTCCGATTTCAGCATCATAACTCACCCTCCAGCCTCAACTCTTCTTGCTGTCTCCATATCCAAAGGTTCCCTGATATCAGAGACTACTTCTCCAAAAACAGACCTCAGGTTTTCTCTTGATGGAGCAGGGTAGAGAGGAAAGATGGGAAGTCTAACTTCTCTTTTAAAGATGTTCAGTCCTGTGAGATTAAGAGTCACTTATGACTCTTAATCTCACAAAACAAACTGAGGGTTGCCGGGGGGAGGGGGTTTGGGAGAAGGGGTTGGGATTATGGACATTGGGGAGGGCATGTGATTTGGTGAGTGCTGTGAAGTGTGTAAACCTGGTGATTCACAGACCTGTACCCCTGGGGATAAAAATATATGTTTATAAAAAATGAAAAAATTAAAAAAAAAAAAAGATGTTCAGTCCACACTCTGCTTTTCAACCCCATTTTTTTTGCACACCTGCCTGGCAAGCACCAGTTCCTACAGTCTCTGAGGATTTTCATAGTTTTATGTGAAAATGACTGGCTTTCTGGCTTGCTGCCTCAACAGACTCAGATGACTGCATTCTCCAGTCTAAAGGAGTTAAGAGTGGTTAAACTATTTCCCAGATTTCAAAATGTTACTTTTGTTGGCTGCTGTCTTCTTTTTGTCCTTGTGATTTTTTTTTTTTCTCTTAATTCCTTTACTGTCATTGCTTTGTGAAGCTTCAGGAGGAAGTTCAGATAGACATTTGCATTCAGCCTATGCTGTTTAACCAGAACTTTGATGCATTCATAAATTCATAAGTAGCACTTTATTATGTCTGGGATTCACATCTTTTTTTTTTTCTGTTCATAATAGCGTATCACCTTCTCTCTGATTTAACATAAAAGTAAGTGAGACAACAAGGTTGATATGCAATGCCACTTTAGAAAGACATCTATTATGTGTTTTAAGGAAATCGTTTCTTAAAAGAAATTTTCTTAAATTCTCCCTAATTGCTTTTAGCATCTCTGCTTAAAACACTAGACCGAGTTTCTCAAAGTCAACAACCAGGGATGTGGGCAGTGTTTTCTTCTGGTGCAATGGTAAAAGTGGAGCAGCTTCTATGAGTATAACCCTACCACAGGTAACAGCTGAATTCTTGGTCAATATAAAAACAATTCCTCAAAGTCACTGGAGAGAAACAAAAAACAAGCATAAATTGGAAGAAAGCCAAGACCTGGAAGAAGAAAATGGGACTGGGTGAGTTTCCTGTTGATCAGACTTCCCCCCACCATCAGATTAAGCAGATTCACTAGTCTTAGGATAGAAATCCTTTGAGTCTACTGGTTTTAAGAATAAGAGGACAGAGATTAGGACTGTCAAAGTAGATGGAAAATGAAGGAAGAAATCAGGAAAAGGAGAAATTCTGGGGTTAAGGGGGAAGGGTAACATCAAATTGTGCACATAGATTCTAGGAAAATCTCATTATGGCCTCTGAGGTATGCATGCATGTAACAAACTGTGAGCCTCTTTGAGGTTAAAAGAATTGAATAGAGATTTTAGCAGCCACCCACTGCAGAGGTGATAAAGACAGGGACTTGATAAAACAAACAAACAAACAAAACAACAAATACAAAAACAAACAAATTGAGGAAATAACAGATTTCAATACATACCATGTATTTTTTACAATGTCCATGACACATCTCAAATTATAAGATACATAATCAAGAGGAAAAGCAATTGAAGAAACCGATCCTGAGGTGACCCAGATGCCAGAATTAGAAAACAAGAATTTTAATTTAGCTGTTACAAGTATGCTCAAGGGTAAAAGGAAAATATATTTGTGATAATAAAAAAGCCAATTAGAAATTCTAGAAATGAAAAATACAGTGTCTGAGACAAAAATGTCATTGGATAATCTTAACACTATGTTGGAAATTAAAAAAGAGTCAGTGACTTGAAGATCACTCAATCAAAATTATGCAATGTGGAGAACAAAGGGAAAAATGGTAGAAAAAAAGGAGTCTCAATGATTAGTGGAACTATATCAAAAGAGCAAATGCATATGAAGTTGTAGAAGAAGGTAGGAGAACTGGTAAAACTTGAAGGAAGAATGGACAAAAGTTTCCAAAATTTTATAGATTCAAAAAACTCTGAGAACCTATATGATATAAATAGAAGAAAAAAAGAAAACTTGGAAAGGTGACAATTAAACTAATGAAAACAAAAAATAAAAAAGAAAATCTTGAACATTTCCAGAGGGGGGGAAAATATTACATATATAGGGCAAAAAATACAAGTTTCCAGTGACTTCTCAGCAGAAACACTGGAGGCCAAAATACAGTAGAATGGCATCTTTAACATGCCAAATGAAAACACAAACTGCTAATCCAGCATTTTCCATGGAGCAAAAGTAACTTTCAGAAATAAAGGTGAAATGAAGGCATTTTCAGATGAACAAAAACAAAGATACTTCTCCAGCAGAATTTCCCTTCAAGAAAAGCTAAAGAAAGTTCTTGAAGCCCAAGAGAAATGATTCTAAGTAAAAATTCAGATCTTAATTTAAAAAGATATTTATAGGAGTACCTGAGTGTTTCAGTTGGTTAAGCGTCTGACTCTTGATTTTAACTCAGGTCATGATCTCAGAGTCATGAGATCAAGCCTTACATCTGGTGCTATGCTGGGTGTGACACCTCCTTCAGACTCTTCCTCTCCCTCTGTCCCTCCATGCCCTGCTCATACTCTCTCTCTCTCTCAAAAAGAAAAAAAAAAAAGAAAGAAAAAAAAAGAAAAAGAAAATCATAACCATACACAGTGTACACAGTGAAAAATCATTACATGTATAGCTTATGTAATAAACGTGAAAACTACAGCATAAATTACAGGGAGTAAAAAGACCTAGAGGATTGAACTAAAAAACAAAACAAAAAGATTGCAAAGGTATTACATTTTTTTTAAATATAATTTTTTACTTTTTATAAACATATATTTTTATCCCCAGGGGTACAGGTCTGTGAATCACCAGGTTTACACACTTCACAGCACTCACCAAAACACATACCCTCCCCAATGTCCATTACATTTTATGACAACATTAGCTTTCTAAAAAATTAAGAATTTTTATTGTAATCTGTAGAACATCCCTAAGTAATAGTACAAAGTGGAAAGCAAAAAAAGCCAAATAGATAATTAAAATTGAATTCCAAAACAATTTCAGTGAACTCAAAATAATAGGAGAGGAGGGACAGAGGAACATAAGACAAATGAGATAAACAGAAAACACATAATAAGTAGACAGATCTAAATCTAACCACATCAGCAGGTAAATTAATTAGAAATTAAGTAGTTCAATGAAGAGGCAAGAACTGTCAGAATAGATTAAAAGGCATGAATTATATGCTGTCTACCTGGAAGGTACTTTAAATAGAAAAATTCAGTTAGATGTACTCTAAATTCAAAAATTCACTTAAAGGCAGGGAAGAAAATATATAAATATTTTCATAATGTTAAAAGTTCAATTCATCAGGAAGTCTTAATATTCAGAAATGCATTTGCACTTAGAGACAAAAATTTCAAGATCCATGAGGCAAAAGATGGTAGTCAAAGAGAGGAACAGACAAATCCACAATTACAGTTAGAATTTTAACAATACTTAACAGCAATTAATAGAACAACAGCAAAAAGTCAGAAAGGATACAGATCTCCTAAACAGCACTATCAATCACATTGCATAATTGACATTTCTAGAACACTACACCTAACAAGTGCAGAAGACACCTTCTTTTCAAGTGCACATGGACCATCCACCAAAACAGGCCATATGCTGAGCCAAACACTAATCTTATTAAACTTCAAAATTTGAAATATTCCAGAGTATGTTCTTAACCAAAATAGAACTAAGTTAGAAATCAATAATAAAACAGTATTAAGAAAATTCCCAAGTATCTGGAATTCAAGAAACATACTTTTATGTAATTGATGAGTCAAAAATAATCACAAATGAAATTAGAATAAACTTTCATGTCAATGATTACAAAAGTTCACCATAACATGTATGGGGGGATATAGCTATACAGTGGTTAGAGGAAAACTGATACTTTTAAAATGGCTAGATTAGGAAAGAAGTAAGCTATAGCATCAATGATCTAAGCTTCCAACTCAAGAAGCTAGGGAAAAAAGAACAGCACAAACTTAAACAGGAGATGACTAAGATCAGAAATCAGTGAGTTAGAACACAAGAGAGAATATCAACAAAGCCCAAAGGGGGGGGTGGGAAAGGACTGAAGGTTTGTGTGGACACTAGGCAAGGAGACTTAATGAGATTCAGGCCATTGTTCCTCAGATCCTCGAGTCACATTGTCCAGAAAAAGGAAGCTGCCCCTTGCATTTCCTGCTGGCTCAGTTCCCTATCTCAAAGCCTTTCTGCAGAGCCTCTGCCAGGATCTGATCTAAGCCCACCAGGGCAGGGACTGTGTGGATCTCAGGATCTAAGAGATGTGGCTGTCAAGAAACATGTTGAAAGATCACCCTTGCAAACCCGTCTTCAAAAATTTTTTTTTTCTTTGAAAATACCAATAAAATTGAAAAACTCCTAGATGAGATAGGCTGATTTTAAAAAGAAAGAAAGAGAAGAATACAAATTAGTGATATCTAGAATAAAAGAATGTTTATCACTAAAAATCCTACAGATATTAAAGGATAATCAGGGAATATTATGAGTTTAATAAAATTAAATTTGAAGACTTAGGTGAAATGAATTTTTTAAAATACATAAGTGGAAATAGAAAATTTAAATAGTCCCATAACTATTAAAAATTAAAATTAAAGTCATTATTAAAAATATTCCCTAAAATAGAACCTTAGATGACTTCACTGATGAATTCCATTCAGGCTTTAAAAAAGAAATAAGTCAATCTCACACAAATTCTTTCGGTAAAGAGAGATGGAAAGAACGTGTCCTCAGCTGTTATAAGAGACTAGTATAATGTTGAGCACAAAACTAGACATTTACAAAGAAATGAAATTACGGACCAATTTCCCTTATGAGTGTAGATGCAAAGATCCATAACAAAATCTTTACTAAATTAAAGTTGGGAACATATACAAAGAATAAAAAAATCAATCTGACAAAGAGGATTGATGAAAAAAGTTTCAGTTGTAATACTTAATGGATGCTTCCCTCTAAGTTCTGGAGCAAGGCAAAGATGTAACTTCTATTTGATATTTCCCAGGCAATAAGGTAAGAAAAAAAAAAGGCATATACAGATCATAAAGGGAGAAGTATAACTTTCTCTGTTTTCATATGATAATTTTTTACATAGCAAATATGGGGTGACTCGGTGGCTCAGTGGATTAATCATTTGCCTTGGACTCAGGTCATAACTGCGGGGAGGGGTCCTGGAATCAAGCGTTCTTTGGGCTCCTCGCTCAGCGGGGACTCTGCTTCTCTCTACCTCTCTGTTCCCCCCACCCCTGCTCTTGCTGTATTTAATAAATAAAATCTTTAAAAAGAAAAGAAAAGGGGCGCCTGGGTGGCTCAGTGGGTTAAGCCGCTGCCTTCGGCTCAGGTCATGATCTCAGGGTCCTGGGATCGAGGCCCGCATCGGGCTCTCTGCTCAGCAGGGAGCCTGCTTCCCTCTCTCTCTCTCTGCCTGCCTCTCCATCTACTTGTGATTTCTCTCTGTCAAATAAATAAATAAAATCTTAAAAAAAAAAAAAAAAAAAAAAGAAAAGAAAAGAAAATCCTAACTACTGTATAAAGTAACTACCAGAGGTACAAAGTGAAATTAATAAGGTCATATACAGGATTTATATACATACACTAATTATATTTTTATATTCAGCAAACAGAAAACAAATTTAAGAAGAATTCTGAATATTTGAGTGTTAAGAAACAGTTTACTACTTAGGAGTATATGTAACACAGGCAAGACCTGAATCATGTTTACCTCTACTTCCATAGTGATTAGCAGAGTTCCTGACAAATAACATTAAAAAAATTACAATATAAAAATAACATATTTAATAAAATAAAATTCAATATTTAATAAATGTTTGCTATAACAGAGATTTAAACTAATGTCTTAAAATATTAGAACTTATTTTCTCTCTCTTCTATCTGTTATGGAATAAGTATACCAAGATCTTAAAGGATGGCACTCCTATGTCAGGGTCTACATTCCTTTCCTTCCCCACTTGGACCTGAACTACTTTTGCATTCCAGCGCAAGTATGTGTACTGAAGTTGTAGTTATCACCTCTACTCATATACCATTGGCTGTAAGTTAGTCACATGGTCACACATGTGCAAAGAAGGCTGGGAGATGTAGTGTTTATCCTGGGCAGATAATGTGCTATATGAAAATTACATTACTATAGAAAAAGAGAGATCGGATATTAGAAGACAATTGGTGGTTTCTGGCACACCAGTCCTATTTAATTACGATATTTTATTGTTCTTCCAGCTCAAACATTCTGAAATCATAAATGGGTTTAGAACTCACTTCTAGTAACTCACCCCTACAATACAAAAAAGTTTCTATTCAGCTGCTGTGCTTATTTAACTGAATTACATGCAAATTATCACTTTTAATCATCAACATCCTAAAATGCACTTATGAGACCCACTGGTAAATGCAGAGCACTTAGAAAACTGAAAACCTACACTGACCAGGATTTATGAATTACAGGTTAAAACAGAAATCACCAAGTAAGATTTATGCCTGATCAAATTATAGATTTTAGCATACTGACTCATAAATCAGTCCCTTGAATCCCAAGGGCAATAAAAGGATTTATAAATCAAAACTTATTTAGGATTTATTAGCTGAATGTCTACCATAAGAATGCAATGTTTATAAATCTTTTTTGACTTAGAGAACTAACTTTATAAGCTCTTTGTAGTCAGAGTCCTTTAATGACACTTTTGATGGGTATATATTGTGATGTATGCTGGAGTCACTGATTAATGACAGTGTCTAACGGAAAGATCATTTTATTAAAATTGCTTAACATTTAAATATACTTTGAAGGTTAATCTTATAATCAAACATAGCATCTATTTATATATTTTTAATATTAATATTATAGAGATATGGTTTACATAGAAAATAAAATAAATAATTTGAGTTAAAAAATGACATGAAAATAATTTAGCTAAATGGCAAAACCATTCAGAACACATTAAATGTTTCAGAAAACATTTAAAACAACAGTTCTGTACTATAAATCCTGGTCTGTGTTTAATTCCGAATTTGGCAAATAATTCTATGTTAAAATTGTTGATTTTATTACAGGAAAGAAATTTATACTATTTCAAAATATTTTACTATTTTCTTATTTCTGTTCTGTTTTCTCATTTATCACATCATGTTTAGGGTTTCCAGATTTGCCTTCCACCTGGTAAAATGATATTCTTTTAAAATATTCACATAGCTGGAGCACCTGGGTGGCTCAGTCAGTTAAGCTTCCAACTCTTAATTTCAGCTCAGGTCATGATCTCCAGGGTCATGAGATTGAGCTCAGTGTTGGGCTCCCTTAGCGCAGTCTGCTTGTTCTTCTCCTGCTGCTCCTCCCCATGCTTGCCCTCTCTCTTGCTCTGTCTCCAATGAATAAATAAATAAAATCTTTAAAAAAATTAAAAATGCATTCACATAGATGATTTCTGCATTTGGTTTTATTTCTTTGCCCAAATATCACATTCCCAGGGCGCCTTATCTGTTCATTCCCAACTATCTAATGTAAAGTATCACCCAAATCACTCTCCATTATGCTCATTCATTTATTCATTCATTTATTCATTGAAAGATACCAAGAAGCAACTGAAAGTGTAATTGCAGGGTAGCAAAGTTAATGAGTGATAACATGCAAAGAGTTGCAGGGTGTAGTTTCCACTGTCTGGTTAACTCAATATTCTTAATGAAGTTAAAGATGGTTTACCTTATCCACTTTTCAATAATGAATTCTTAAACAGATAATTGAAAGTACTTAAATAGGTGCAGACATTAGGTGTTTTCTTAGGTTGGACATGGCCCTTGCTACCTTCAGATATTAGAGATTTTTAAAACAGTCAAAATATTGGGGTGCCTAGGAGGCTCAGTGGGTTAAAGCCTCGGCCTTTGGCTCAGGTCATGATCCCAGGGTCCTGGGATCGAGCCCTGCTTCGGGCTCTCTGTGAGGCAGGGAGCCTGCTTCCTCCTCTCTCTCTGTCTACCTATCTGCCTACTTGTGATCTCTGTCTGTCAAATAAATAAATAAATAATCTTAAAAAAAAAAACAGTCAAAATATCTTACTTTGCAAGTGTTACAAAATGTACCCTCTTAGATGCAATGAAAGTGCCCATGCAATAAAAATAAAGCTTCACTAATGCCACAATAGATTCTTTGGAGCTTAGAGAGAGGTGGGTACATCAGCCATGATAATGGATGCTCTGGAAAAAAGTTGCCCAGCTCAAGGAGGAAGCTCACTGTGGCTGGAGGCTGTCTCAGAGGATATTAAAAAGGCACAAAAACAATCAGGAAGAAATGCCAGCTTCCCAGCACTGAGACAACGCAGATGGCAGTGCAATCTGCCAGAAGTGGAGAGCTGAGCAAGGCTGAGGGTACGTTTTTCTGATTAGGGAGCCCCGAACACAGCTATTTATTTTAATGTTTCTTAAAATTGAGCAAGAAAGGGTCTAGCCTGGACAGCAATTAAGCTAAGGGTTTTATCCTTTCCTGGGGAAGACTGCACTTATATTCCCACTTTTTGGATTCCCTTTGACAAGGAAAAATGTTTGAACCAACACAGCTTCTATTCCCCGTTTTGCCCATCGTTTATGAGATAACTGATAGTTACGGAGAATAGATGGTAGCTAGAAATTACTGAGCCCTAGCTGTTGTTCTCAGTGGTTCATAAATTAATACTAATTTATTCTTTGTAGCCACCCATGGGCCAGGTTCTAATGTAATCACCATTTTACAACCCTATTTTTGGTAGAGGTAAAAGATTTATAAATATGACTGTTGTGGACCTAGAAGTCTAAGAAGGCATTGATTATCCCTCTATTCAATTACTTTGATCAAACACCAACGAATTTTTATAGCCTTTTTTTCACTCCTCCTGAATGTATCTTGTATAGTGATTTAAAACAAGTCTTTATGTAAGTTTATAGAAAGGTAATGAAGTTACAGTTCATTCCATGGCAGTTTTATTCTATGCCTTAATTTGATAACTAAACAGGGTAACAGGAACCCAAAATGGAATGTATTTTGGTATAGTTAGTTGAGACCATTGTAGTCCAAAGGCTATTAAAAGTACAGGTTTCTGGCTTCCATTTTGGACCTACTGAACCTGAATTTCTTGATAGGTCCTGGGGAAATGTATTTTTAGCAAGCACTCTCAGGTGATTCTCATGCATACTCAAGTTTAGGAATCTCTAATTTAAACTATTGTAAATGCTGGAAAACCTCTCCTTTCCTATGAACAGACAAAATTAATGTCTGGTGTTTACAACTGTAAGACATTGAAAAGCTTGGATGTGATTTAAGAAACAAAAAAATATGTTTCAGTTTCTTTTATGCTAATATAGTCTTAAAAGTGTTATTTGAAATAAATGATGCAGTACTGGAAAAAAAAGGACCTATGAAGTTTTGCAGATCTTTAAATCATGCTATCGATTAATTGAAACACCTGCGGTTAGTCTTCCTAATAGCATAATCTAAAAAGCGAACAGATTTTGCTGGCTTTGGATAAATCGTTCCAGGACAAGCTCTTTTCCCTCATGAACTACATTCTTTCTGCATCAGGAAAGGAACGAATTTTAGGGTCTTGCAGTTCTTTGTGAGCTCTCCTTTCTCATAAATATTTAGATTAGAAGGAAAAAGCCAAGATGATTCTTTTAAATAGTTTAATGATTTTTTTTTTTTTTTAAATGCATGAACCTAGCTGGGAAAGCCTGCCAGTGATTCAAGTCTTGGTTTTAATATTATATTCTTTTCCCTTCTAAAGTTCTCTTCCACATTTCATGAAATAATATATTTCCCTTAATAAACACAAGTTGAAATTTATTATTTTAGTCAGTTTTATCACAAAATGTAATTACCGACACAATTTTCTGTTGTTTTTATCTTTGTCTTCGTTCTGTGTCACTTCAAAGACGCACTCCTCATCCATTCTGCTAAATTAATATTTCTACCATCACTACAACAGGTTTTTGGTGCACTAAAAAAAAAAAAAGCCTATGTGTGGGCCATCCACTTAAATATCTCATTTCCTAGTTGAGGTATTTATACATAAAAATGCCAGGGATTGCCAAGTTGTAGATTGTTTTAGAAGTAGAATAAACCTAAACTTCCATGGTATTACCTGCAATTCACTGACATGACTCATAATTAAAAATGAAGAAAAAAAATGGAAAGTGCAAATAATTTTATTTAACTCTCTATGTAAGTCAATATGCACACATACTGTTCTTCTGTTGTAAGATGTTTCAACAAACAAAATTAGCTTTTGTATTTGCTCTTCATAGAAAGGAAACATTAAAATTTTGGGAATTTCTCCTTTTGATTGTTTTGTGTTCTTGCTTGACTGACCCTTTAGTATTAGTCAATAACATTTTTCATCTCTGGTAATATTTTCTGCTCTGGACTTTACTTTGTCTTATATTAGTGTAGACACTCTAGCTTTCTTTTGGTTAATGTTTGTATGATATATTTTTTTTTCTATCCTTTTACTTTTTTTTCTTTTCATGACTTGATAGCTCATTTTCTTCCTCTGTCCCCAGCTTTATTAAGATATAATTAATTAGAAATTATGTATATTTAAGGTATAGGACTTGATTATTCAATATACACATGCATTGTAAAATAATCATGACCATCAAGGTAATCAACATACCCATCATCTCACAGTTACCTCTTTCTTTTGTGTGTGCTGAGAAAAATTTAAGATCTCTACTCTTAGCAAATTTCAATTACACAATATTGTATTGCTAACTAGAGTCACATGGTTTCACATTAAATCCCCAGAGCTTATGCATCTTATATAATTGTACTTCTTTGTACCAATATCTCCCCATTTTTTTCTTCCTCTCATACTTTAACCTACCAATGTCATTGTAGTTGACATGAGTATCACGTGGATAAGAAAAATTTCTGTCAGTTAAAAACAATCAATTCTCTGTCCTATAGTTGATGCATTTTGACCACGAATGTAATTACTGCTATGTTTGGTCTATCATTTATTATTTATTTTCTGTTTGTTTCCTTTGTGTTTCATTCCTTCAATTCATTCCCCTTACCTGCCTTACTTCAACTATATTGTACTGTAGGTTTTGCGGGGGTTTTTTTTGGGTGCTTGTATATTGGTTTTTGCTTTTCCTTTTGGTGAGTGCCCTAAGGATTACAGAACACATATTTTTCATCATTATGGAGAATCACTTTAATACTTTAGTTAGAAAGCAGAACTTCGTTGTCTTAGAGGTCTCTTTACTCTCTCCCCTTTATGGAATGGTTGTGTTATGTATCATGTTTACTCCCACTGAATACCCTAACATACAATTTATATGTTCCTATAGCCAACATTATAACCTATTTTAAATAACTCAAAAGGGGAAAAATGAGCTACTAATTAACCCAAGTCCATGCCAGTTTTGTACTCTTCTTTCCTTCCTGATATTTCAGATTTTCCTTTGGCGTCATTTGCCTTCTCTGTGAAGAACTTCCTTTAAAAATCCTTTTAGACCGAGTCTGCTTGCTAAATATTTTCTTAGTTGTTTGTTGTTGTTGTTGTTGTTGTTTGTTTTAATTTGAGAATGTCTTTATTTCACTGTTACTCCTAAAGGATATTTTTGCTGGTTACAGCAGCCTGGATTTCCCATTTTTTTCTTTCATCACATAAACAATGTGCCACTTCTCTGTCTTCCATGGTTTCTGATGACAAATGTGGACTCATTCAGATCATAGCTCCTCAATAGGTAATCTGTTGCTTATTTTTAGCTGTTTTCAGGATTTTTTCTTTAGTTCTCAATAGTTTGATTATTATGTGTCTGAGTATGGATTTCTTTAAGTTATACCTTCGGGGAGTTTATTGAACTTCTTGCATTTGGTTTCTCTCTTTTGCCAAATTTGGAAAGTTTTAAGCAATCAGTTTCTCCTCTCTTCTGGAGCTCTGTGACATCAATGCTGGACTTTTCCGTAAGACCCTGTCCATCCTTCTTCCTCCTCCTCCTCCTCTTCTCCTCTTCTCAATATTTTTTCTTTCTCTTGTTCAGATTGAATATAATCTCTATTCCAAGTTCACTCATTCTTTTTTTCCATTCTGCTATTGAGTCCATCCAGCAAATGTTTTAAAGCTTAGCTACTGTATTTATCATTCTGAAATTTGTTTAGTTCTTCTTGTTGTCTGTTTCTTTTTTTCTATTTTGGTCTTTTCTTTGGTTCAAGTAGTACCTGCCCTTACTTCTGAGGTCATTTTTCATAATAGCTGCTTTAGAAGCTCCATGAGATAATTCCAACATCTCTATTGCTTGGTGATTGTATTTGCCTTTTGAGTTGAGATTCTTTTTGTTTTTGTTTTTGTTTGTATGCTGGATGATTTTGAATTGTATCCTGGGCTTTGAGTATTAAGTTATGAAGTTTTTGTTTAAATGGATGAAAAATTTTGAGATTTTTGTATTAGCAGGCAATGAATCAGGTTCAATTTAGACCACAAGTTCCAGTCAGTTCCATTTTCAGAGCCTTTACAGTCAGGTTTAGATCTGAGCCATGTGTATACCACCCAAACTGCCAAACCGGGAAAAGGATAGCTGCCTAACCTATATTCAGTTCTCAAATTCTATGTATACTCTTTAGGGTTGGATCCATGCACGTGCAACGTGAGGTGAGCCCAGGAATTCACAACAAACCTTAGGGTCACTTTTTTGAGTTCTTCTATCTTGAAGATTTCACTAGCTCTTTCTCTCTTTCTTTCTTTTTCTTTCTCTCTCTCTCTCTCTCTTTCTTTCTTTCTGGTAATGCTTCATGTATTTGCATGACATCCTTGTGCAGGGGCCATGTTAATCTTCTCTATATCATTCCAATTTTAGTATATGTGCTGCTGAAGTGAGTACAAAGATCTCACTGGTACTTTCTGGTTCCATGGAGCAACACTCCTGGTTCTCTGGTCAGAAAAAAATAGGCTTTATTTACTTTATTCACTCTGTTCTTTGCATACTTCAAAAATGGGCTCATATCCAGGGTTGAATACTAGGAGGACAAAGGCAGAAAAAACACAGTGGGGATTCACCCCATCCTTCTGGCATTACATCATTCTGATAAGTAAGGAAGATTACCTAGTCTCAGAATTTTAAGCTTCTGTCATTGTCAATGCCACTGCTGCGGCAACCAAAAAAGCTAGCTACACAAGAGAACAGAGAAGAGAAAAAAATACCGGGGTATTTTCCCCACTGTCTTTCATCATGAAAAGACTGTGCTTATTTAGCTAGAGCTGGAGGGATTCCCCTGTATCTCTCTGTGTTCATATTCTGAAGCCTACTTATGTGTTTTGGGCTACGTTTAGTCCAGAGTGGATAAACAGAGGGAAAAAACACTGGCAAACTCTTGGCTAGTTAGGCAGTATTTTGAATTTTGGTCTTGTTCCCCAGTCCGCTAGCTACTGTTTATTTTCCGTATACCCGAAATAACTGCTCATGCATTCCACCCAAGTTCTATAGCTGCATTCAGTGGGAGGCAGAGAGAGGAGCATACTTTCTCTTTTCTTACCCAGAACTGAATCCAATCCTCGTGATGAAAGGTAATGAGACAAAAACTATTTTGCCACAAATACTAAGCAAAATATATAGCATGTACAATAGGCTGGCTGTTTTTTTTTTTTTTTTTTTTTTTTTTTTTTATTTTTTATTTTTTATAAACATGGAGGCTTAAGTGGGTAGAAGAATAAATAGGCTGGCTGTTTAAGAGCAACAGACTGAGTATAAAGAAATTCATTTTAGAATCGATAGACCTCAGTGAATCCTTGCTATGATCAATGACTTTTTGTTTAGCATGCCATCTGGCATTTATTCATTACCACTGAAAATATTTTCAATCTGGTGATTGTTGCAAAATGTAGGTTATGTATAATATCATCAGAGTCAAGTCACTGCCTTTTTTATTCTTGTCTTATAAGCACTGACTTACATTGAAAGAACTGCTGATTAAGATATTTTTTTAAAAAGCCTAATCAGAGCATTTCTAAACTTTTACATGCAAAGGCACACTCCAATCTATAGAGTACTGTGATCACTCTGTTGAAATGGCCAGCAGTTAGAACACTGCTTTGTGCCTTAATTACTGACATATCATCAATGGAGATGCACCAGCCTTACGTAAAATATATATTTCTACAAAGTTGTAAATAAAATAAATTTTGAAAGGTGAATTACTTGGAGCTCTATAATGAATCATTTAGTAAAGCAAATCATTGCCCCCGTGATATTTGCTATTACATGTGTGATTTTTTTAATGAATCAGGTTTATATACTTTTATTTAGATTGTTTAGCCCATTTTTTCTTTTGTTTCTCTAATTCATAGGTCAACCTAGGGCAACATGGCAGATTTGTCTATTTAATGCACATGACTTTCAGGGCTGTAATTTGCTTTTAACATTTGGTGGACAGCAGAACACAGTACTTAATTAGCTGCTTTTGCAGTTTTTATACTGCAATCACATTTGATTAAAAAGGTTGTTTATTTCACTCAAGGCTGAGGGTGCTCTCCTGAGGAGAGAAGCCTATGTTTTGGCCTGGTGGACCAGTGGGCGCTCTGCACCCAAAGTAGCATTTACTCTGCTGGTCCGTCATGGATTTCTGAACGACCTTGGAGAAGTCACTTTGCTCCCCCACCTGTTTCCTCTTTTCCAAAGCTCCAGACATTTTCAAAGCCCAGTGCTTTCATTAACAACAGGAAAAATGTTCAGAGCCCTTCTAAATGCTTTTATGAGCAAATATATTCTTTTTTAAAGACTTTAAAAAAATTTTTTTTAAAAAGATTTTATTTATTTGACAGACTGAGATCACAAGTAGGCAGAGAGGCAGGCAGAAAGAGAGGAGGAAGCAGGCTCCCTGATAAGCAGAGAGCCCAATGTGGGGTTCGATCACAGGACCCTCGGATCATGACCTGAGCCGAAGGCAGAGGCTTTAACCCACAGATCCACCAAGGCGCCCCGCAAATATATTCTTTAATCAAATTCCGAGAGGTAAGCAAGAAGTTACTACTGTTCCCTTTTTACAAATTAATAAACTGGGGCTCAGTGATATTAGCAGAACAGAGTTTACACAGCATAAAAGAAAAAAAATCAAATGCATTTTTAGTGAATCCAAACATTCTTGGTTTTTCTTCTATGACTTCTATCGCTAAGACTACTATTGATTAATAAAAGAATGACAAAGAATTGTTTTTGTTTAATTCCACCTGGTCAAGGGCAAAGAGGTCTATTTACTTAATGTAAAGATGGGTATTGTTTGAGACTGCAATCGCCATTTACTTGATAAATTTAAATTCAAATATATCTCTATGTATAACACTTTGGAGGTTGATCTATTATTCCTGGTGTCTGAGAGGAAAAATGTATTAACACTGTGCAGGTGAGAGGAAAAATGTATTAACACTGTGCAGGTGGTCATTTGCAACCACAGGTAGCATTTAGTTTTTGCAAAATGCAGCATAGGAAGACAGAGTTCTGCTCACCTTTTTAACAGCATGAACTCATACAAAGTATGTTTGAAGTAATTTGTCATGTTTTTCTCTATTTTTGGCAGATTTGTGCAGAAGCATAAAAAAAGCATTCTTCCTGTTACCTGTAAGATAGATCTTATTCCTTTTTCCTTAAAAATGAATGTGGAAACTCTAAATTCCATTGGTCTCTGAGTTACTGTGGGTTAAATAGCCAAGGCTTTTACCCATGGCACATTCAGATGGAATCCTATTACACTTTATGAGGTTATTATTAGCCTCTGAAATTTTCATTAGTTATGGGTGTGTTCATCCTAACGTTTGGTAGTTGGGAGACAGCTGAAAGACATTGTGTTCTGGTCGGTAGCTGCCCCCCAGAGTTCTCCCAATAGGATGCAATAAAAATCACTGTGCATGCATAATTCTTCCCTCCTCAATTTTGTCAACAAAACATTTTATCGCCAAAAATTATGCAAGTGAGAGCTACACAGGAGGCCATTCCCTTAATAATCACAGGCTGGCGAATCACACGGCATCACTGAAGGAGCACGGTCACTCCAGAAATGCGACAAGAGGTTAAATCATTATAATCAAATCGGTCTTTGAAGTCTTATCCCTCTCATCTGATTATAATTTATCCTAAACTGTGTGATTGGAAAGTGATGACTGGCTACACAGAAACCATGACATCAATGATCCCTGATTTATACTCCCTGAAAAGACAGTCTCTGAAATCTACAGCAATTTCCAATTATGATTTGATTTATGTAAGCAAATATTTACCCAGGTGATAACATATTTAGGGAGAACCCACAAAATCTCAGGTTTTTCATGAGTAAATGGAGGATTGACCTGCATTTGAATAGTCTGTTCTGGATCACACAGTTGGTTCCGCCCTGTGCTTTCCATGCTCACTTGTCACACTGGCTTCCTGTCCTCGCAGGGTCTAGAGCACGGAAGGGCGGACAAATAATTTAGGAATTGGGATAAACTGATAAATAATAACAGAGTAGAAAAAGCATCATGTTACGGCAGCGTAAGGGAGGGAATTCAATCCAGATATTGAGAGCAAAAAAGGGCTTCCCCCAAAATATGGTGTTTAGATCTTCATAAAGTCTTACAGCCATGAATAGTTTCTTTTCATCCCTTTGGAAATCTTCAGATCTTCCAGAGCCCGTGGAGAGTGGGAGAAAGAAGTCAAACACACAATTTTAAGTGCCAGCTCATTACATGGTAGCCGTATAAAATTAGACAAATTACTTAGCTCTGGGCCTTAACTTTCTCATCTGCACAGACAAGAATAATAATACCTTGGCCATGAGAGCTATTCTGAAGATTAATAAACTAATATATTTTTAAGCACATGGAACAGGAAACCCATTAAATAAAGGGTCATTCCTTTCATTCTGATAATACTTGCCACCACGAAACAATGCCCAACTCTTAACAACGTCAAACTCGGATTGCTATCCAATGAAGGTAGTCCCTAAAATCTGGGATATAGGACCAGATGGAGTGGATCCAGTTTGGGCATGATCCAAGTAAATAAAGATGGATCAGTACATAAATTGCTTTGTTCTGAATGAACTGAAATGCCATGCACCCTATCTTTTAGATGATATAAAACACAAAAAGCACATAGAAGAAAATAAAGGCTTTTACTGTCCACACCACAGGAGGTATACTCAGGCTGATGAGTAAAGAACAGATCCATTTCCATAGAGGTGCAGAAATTTTGAAGGGATAGAAAATACTTTATGGGCGGCTGAAATAAATGTAGAACACTTTTCAAAAGGCTGATTAAATATAGAAAGGGAAGAAATCACAGTGTCTTTCTGAATTCCCCTGGGGCTCTGCAGTTGGCTGGCTGTTCTCTTTTATACACCTCTCTTGTACACCTTTTTCAACAGGGCCCTCTAGGCTTTGTACTCTCAAATCCATCTGTGAGTGCTCCAGGCTTCCCACTGAGTTCAGATTAGTACATTTCACCAGTTGACGGCCCACTGAACTTAGCCTATAGGCTATGAAGCCTATTACCACTGCTTCCCTGCTTCTCCGCCACTCAACATAATTAAAAGTGGAATTAATTCCCCTTTCCGAACCTTCTTGAGTATTTCTCAGTATATATTTCTCATCCACCCAATCATTCAAAGGGAAAGCTCCAGAATTAAATTTGGGCTTGTTCCTTTCTTTCAGTCCCGATTGCTAGCTCCACATTCCATCAGTTCGCAAATCCTGATCTCTCCTCTCATTTCATGGCATAGAACACGGCATTGTCACGTAGGATCAACCTTGCCCACCCAGTGTGCTTGGAGGATGGGCCGCCTCAGCATCCCTGGGAGTTTGTTCAAACTGCAGAATTTCAGATCCCACCCCACACCTACCAAACCAGAAGGTGTATGTTAACAAGAGGCTTTGATACTTACAAGAAGAAATATGCATTTGGTCTTCATTCTATTTCTGACACAGAGCTCCTACAATCCTTGAATTTTCCTAAAGGTGTCTTTTGTTAATGTTAATGAGGTGACTTTCAGAAAGCATCTGAGGATGGGAGCTGATTGCTCAAGGAACCAATCCTATGATTAGAGGGTTAGAACTTTCAGTCCTATCCACCAGCTTCTGGGGCTGGAGATTGTGTTCAATCTTGTCTGTGTCATGAGGCTTCCATTAAACCCCAAAAGGAGTTTGGAGAGCTTCCAGTTGTGGACATGCAGAGATTGGGGAGAGTGGAGTATTAGGGGGACATGGATGCGCTGAACCCTTTCCTGCTGCCTTGCCCTGGGCATTTCTTCCATCTGGCTCTTCCTGAGTTCTATCTTTTTACAATAAAGTAAGTAAAATGTATCTCTGGGTTCTGTGAACCACTTGAGCAAATTATTCAAACCCGAGGAGGGGGTCATTGGAACCTCCAAGCTATGCCTGGTTGGTCAGAAGCAAAGGTGACAACCTGTACTGGCCATTGATGGCTGAAGTGGAAGGGGGTCTTGGAGGACTGAGGCCTTCACCTGTGGGATCCAATGCTGCTTCCGTATCGACAGGGTCAGAACTGAGTTAACTGCATGGTGGCGTTGGAAAACCCACACAATGGAACTGGTCTCAGAATCATAGGTGTCTTGGTGACTCCATTCCTGCTATCATCAGACTTCCATTGCTTCTTTCTATTTTACTGAAAGGTTTTCAAATACATAAGAATTACAGATAAGGATATAAAACACCTGCATTCTTCCCACCCAGATTCATTCCATGTTAATAATGTATGTTTGCTTCAGTTGCTTAATATTTTCAGTGATAAAAGAGTCGAGTTGAAGGTCCCCTCCCTCTTCTCCCTATTGAGCAACTTGTCCCAGTTTGCCAAGGACTGTTCCTATTGTAGCGGTGAAAATTCTGCATTCTAGGAAATCTTTCAGTTCTGGGAAATCCTAAAATTCATGTGTACCTTTCTCTCCCCCAGATAATTACACACTTACCGCATGCCCATTATTTCCAGTAATACAAAGAATTATTTTACGTGTTTAACTCTACACGAATAGTACCATGTTTTGCACATTCTGTTCCTGTGAACTCTTTCCCACACAGCATTACCAGTTTTGAGACTTACTATAAGGATACATTACCATGCACTGATTTATTATCATTGATGTATCCCATTTCATTGTATGAACATACTCTATCCATTTTCTTCTGATGGAAATTTTGGTTAATTCCAATGTTTTGCCAGTTTAACGTGTCCACCAATATGATAAATATCACCTTTTGCAGATCTGGGAGTTTTGTAGGGAATATATGTGGAAGAGGAATTGCTAAACCCCAACATGTGCCCGTCTTCCTCTTGACTGCACGTGGTCAAATTGCTCCCCAAGTATTGGCAACAGTTTCTGTTCTTCCACGGGCAGTGTGAGTCCCTTCACCTTGCTCACATGGCTCAATACCTTCTGATTTAAGAGCACTGATAGCCCGACAAGTACAAGATAGTATTTCAGGTCCCTGCTTAATGAGCCAGGTGGAGCATATTCCATGTTTACTGCCCTTTCACTTTTCTGTTCTATTACTTTTTTTGTGTACACACATGGCCCATTTTCCTATTGAGCATTCTGGTTATTAATCTTTTGTGAGTCATATGAACCGCAAGTATCTTCTCCAAGTGAGAGATTTGCCTATGCTTTGTCTATGGAATTCTGTTGTCTTGTATATTAAATTTTTTCAATGGAGATATAATTCATATACATAAAACTCACCACTTAAAAGTATATGGTTCATGGGGTTGGAGATGGATGAGACAGATAAAGGGGATTGAGAGATATGAACTTCCACTTACAAAATAAATAAGTCATGGAGATAAAAATGTTTGTTAAAAAGTATACAGCGTATCGGTTTTTAGTTTTAGCAGTTTTATTTGTGCTTTTCTCTCTCTCTCGTTTTTTAAAGATTTTATATATTGACAGAGAGTGAGCTGGAAACAAAGAGCAAGCACAAGTAGGAGGAATGGCAGGCCAGAGAGAAGCAGGTTCCCCACTGAGGAGGAGCCTGATGTGGGGCTTGATCCAAGAATCCTGGGATCATGACCTGAGCCAAAGGCAGCTGCTTAATCGACTGAGCACCCAGGCACCCTTGTGTTTTCTCTTTTATTTTAGAAATCTTTCCTATCCTGATACCATAATGTCATTCTCTCTCTTTTTAAAAAACTGTGAACGTTTGCTTCTTGGGTTTAATTAATCCAGTAGGAATAGGCCTTGGGTGTGGTGTGATGAAGTGATTGAGTTTAATGTTTACCCATATGGATAGCTAATGCACCGTTTATTAAATAATCTATCCACCTCCACTGGTTTGTAATGCCATCTGCTATCTATCAAATTCCCATATATACATGAGTCAATTTCTAAGTTCTATATTCTATTGGTTTATCTGTGAACCAATATCACATGATTTATTTTCTATAACTTTATAATAAATCTTGATGTCTCCAAGGCATGTCTCCTCACTTTGTTCTTTCTCATATCTGTCTTTTTTCCCCCCCTACTGTCCCACATAAACATTGGCTCAGACTGTCAAAGTCAACAAAAAAAATGACCCAAAAAATGGGTTTCAATTATAATTTCACTGAGTTTACATAGAGTTGAGGAAGAACTGACATATCCCAGTATTGGCATCCTTACTGTATTCCCATCTACAATTTGATAGATCTCTTAATTTCTTCAGGGGTCTCTTTCATCTGTTGAAATTTTTATATATTTGTATTACTCCATAAATGCCACACATATATTATTGCTGTATTTCTTACCAGGTATCTTACCTTTTTTGATGTTGTAAGTGAGATTTTTGTGCTATATAAATATTACATTGTCTGAACGTTGCTGATATATAGGATGCACTGAGTTTTGTGCAATGATCTTGCATGCCGCAGTCTTGGTGAGTTCTCATTCATTTTTATGGTCTGAGGAGTACGGGCAATCATATCATTTAAAAATAATAATGATTTGGCTCCTTATTTTCCAATTCTTTTTTTTATTTAAAGATTTTATTTATTTGACACAGAGAGAGAGAGAGAGATCACAAGTAGGCAGAGAGGCAGGCAGAAAGAGAGGAGGAAGCAGGCTCCCTGCTGAGCAGAGCCCGATGTGGGGCTCAATCCCAGGACCCTGAGATCATGACCTGAGCCGAAGGCAGCGGCTTAACCCACTAAGCCACCCAGGCACCCCTATTTTCCAATTCTTATCACGTCTTTTTAACTTATCTTGTTTGTTACACTGACCAGAACAGTAGGATGCTGAATAGAAGGGTTAGATGCTAGCTTACAGTTGCCTTTAAAGGGAAAGGTTATAATATTGTATCACTAAGTCTGGTGTTCGAGGTAGGTGTGGTTTTTGGTTTTTGTTCTTGTTGTTGTTGTTGAGATATTTATAAGATGAAGAATTTTCTTCCATATTCTTAGTTTGTTAAATGTTTTCTTTAACTCTAAATAAGCAATGAATTTTATCACTTGCTTTTCTTTTCAAGGTTAATCGTAGAATTACTCTCCTTTAAGAAGACTTCCTAGGACCCTAAAGTTGGACTAAAAGTGCCTTCTCTCTCCTTCCACCACATTTTGTGCTCTTCCTAGGAGATTACTCTACGCTCCCCAGGAGCTTATTAACAATTCAAGAACAACAGCCATGTTTGATTCACGGCTAAATCCCCCAGAATCTGGTGTAAAACATAGAATATCTGTATACATATTTATAGATATAATTTCCTGAGAACATATTCTAGAAACTTCATTCCTTTCTAAAAACAAATTATGCTTCTGACATTTAAGCTTAATTTACAAAGGCAATTATGATGAAATAGAATATAAATCTGACTGAAAAGAGTTTCAGATTTCTAGATGTTTATATTTGCTCTTAATAAAATAACCCATAAAATATAAATGGCTCCTGAGAAACACTGGCTTAATTTTTAAATTACACATAATTTGTTACTATATTTGAAAGCAAATTCATATTTGTTTTAACATTATATTAATTATTTATCTTTGTGTTATGATTAAAAAGAAGACCCCCCCCCACAAACTTCTATTTGCTCAGTAAGCACCTTGCAGAGTTGTTTTTCTAATATCTAAATACTAAGAATATTTTAAGTTGATTAATTTAAATAATGTTCTTACCAATACCAAAAACCTTTCAAAATGTTTTAGGTTCTAGTCAGTATTTGAAGAGCCTCATGTGTTTAATTCAGAATGCTCAGCTACTTAATGAGCATACAATTTCAAATGCCATTTGAAAATATGAAACTTTTCTCTTTTAACTTGGTTTTGCTTCCATGCATAACATGGGTCTAAAATCACAGTGGTGATATTTATTAGCCGTCCTTGTGAGAAACTGTGGGCAATCCATCTTTCACATTTCATTGAGAAGAAAAGAAACTTAACCCCACCAGGATCTCCATTATTAGTTCTTCCTTTTGATAATTTTTTCCTCATGGGGATTTCCTCATGAGTACCTCATGGTACTCTGAAATCCCTAGACAGAGCTGCACTTTACAGAGGCAAACTGGAAGAGCAAAAATCTATTTTTGAGTAAAAGGATTAAATCTTATATCTTGTTATCTGGCTCACTAGTCCAACCTAGGTATTATTGGGTTCATATTCAATATTGGGCTGTCCTTTTTTTCCTCATGTAGCAGTTTCTCTGCATTTCCAGTAAAGTCCTGTTTTTACTCTGTTGCATTACTGATTGTAATTAGGCACTAAGTCACCTCCTCTCTCCCCTTAAATTCTTTCAATTCTGAAGGGTACTCTACGACCACATCTTCGTGCTGGATCCTCTTTCTTGAGAATGTCAATTAAACTTCATCAACAGCAAGAATGGAAATATCCCTTTCCATATTCATCACAGATGTTTACTTTTCATGGCAAGAGTGGCTGGATGAAATATTTGAGAACCAATTTGATGAGAAATTATTTGCTTCTCGAATTGGCCTGGTCCTCACTTTCAAGCATAGTGAAGCTTTCAATCTTGAGTTAGTTACCCCTGAGATGAAAAATGCTAAAAATGGAGAAATAATTCCAAGGTCACATAATCTGTCATGTTCTAAATAGTGCAACGCTACAAAGTGTTTATTCCAAGTGCATTCTCTGTGGCATAAAGAAAATAATGTCCACTGGGCACCTTCTCACCTGCGTTCCTTGCCATAGCGATGTCTAAGAATGTGTCATTTCTATATAAAATGAACTATCTTATTTCCAGAAAAATAATGGATTATTTCGTTTCAGTTTTGATAAGTGTAGTCAGTAAAAGTACGTCTATCAATAAAAGTATGTGAAAATCAAAAGGACCTATCTTTTGTCTTCCCTACTTATTCATTTGCCATATTCAAAGTTTAACCTTCACTCTCTAGCAACGTTGAACGACTTGGGTTTTTCCAAACTGATCATTTCCTTTCTTCTATCTTTGCTTTTGTAACTGAGACTCTCTCTCTGGAATGCACCTCCCTTTCTTCACTGTCCATTTATGTAAATATCTACTCTTCCTTCAATATGCTGATCCAATGTCATGTTTATGAGACTTTCTCTAAACATTACTTTCTAAACACACACACACACACAAAGACATAGCTGTTTTCTGTCTTCTGGGCCCTCCTATGGCACTTCACAGATTAATTCATTGCTTTAGAATTATTTGTCTACACTTTCTTCTCTTATTAGGTAGTGAAATCTTAGAGATCAAGGTATACCATTTATTCATTTTTGGATCCCAGAATCTAGTTCAGTACTGTCATGGTAATTAATGGGCACACCATATGTATTTGTAAATAACAAGTTTGCATAGTATATGCTAATTTCTGTATAAGCATTCTTAAATTCTGGAAAATGGTGTTTTTTTTTTTTTTAAGATTTTATTTATTTATCAGAGAGAGGGAGGGGGAGAGAGCGAGCACAGGCAGACAGAATGGCAAGCAGAGGCAGAGGGAGAAGCAGGCTCCCTGCTGAGCAAGGAGCCTGATGTGGGACTCGATCCCAGGACGCTGGGATCATGACCTGAGCCGAAGGCAGCTGCTTAACCAACTGAGCCACCCAGGCGTCCCGAAAATGGTGTTTTTTTAATATTGAGCATATTATCTTTAACCATAATGAGCAAAAGTAAATATGCTATTTTATTTATTTATTTTTTTAAAAGATTTTATTTATTTATTTGACAGAGATTACAAGTAGGCAGAGAGGCAGGCAGAGAGAGAGAGAGGAGGAAGCAAGCTCTCCACAGAGCAGAGAGCCCGATGTGGGGCTTGATCCCAGGACCCTGGAATCATGACCTGAGCCGAAGGCAGAGGCTTTAACCCACTGAGCCACCCAGGCGCTCCTAAATATACTATTTAAATCAACTTATGTTAATTAGACTTATTATGATCATTTTGCAATATATACAAATACTGAATCATGATATTGTACCCCTGAAACGAATATAATGTTATATGCCAACTGTATTTCAATTAAAAAGTAGATATGCTGTTTTGTTTTTGTTTTTGTTTATAATTTTTTATTTTTTATAAACATATATTTTTATCCCCAGGGGTACAGGTCTGTGAATCACCAGGTTGATATGCTGTTTTAAAAGTTGAATTTTTAAAGTTTTTCATGAGGCATACGTAAAATTAAGAATCCCTAATTGAAAAAAGGAAAAAACATGTGGGGGGTGTACAATCTGAATTTATTTGCCAAAATTAAACCATATTTAGAATACAAAATGTCTACAAAGGAGGGACCTGAGTAAAATAAGCCTTTGCAACTAAAAGTTAGGTTGAAAAAAAAAAAATAAAAGGTAGGTTGAAAGTTAGCTCTTGTGATCTCTTTATAAAATGAGCTAATGTCCTTAATTTGTGGAACAGAAAGGTTGGTTGAAGTAAGCAGAGTTAAGGTCAGAACATCTCTACTCTGATCAATTTAGAAGGGCTTCAGCAATGAGGATTGACTGTACCTTACCTTACCGATTTGTGAACAGTCTAGAATGACCCAAATTGCATTTTGCACACTTTTACCGCTTTTACACAGAGCCAAGATAACTTCTATTTTGAAAACAAACAAAAATAGAAACCACATTATAAACAATTTATAAAATTAGTCATTTAGGATACGTAACATTCCATCATGTTTATTGCTCTCTTCCTTATTACTGTTCTAATAACTACAAAGATTTAATTTTCTGTTAAGATGATTAAAATGGTTTTAGTAAGATTGTGCCTGGATACTTGGAAGAGAGGAAGTGTAGTTTATGAGTTCCAAAATAGTAACATTTGAAAACATGTACATGAAAGAACTTCTGTAAGCATTCTTGGAATGACTTTTTCCCCTATCTACTCCCCCTCACCACAACTTAAAAAAACAACAACAACAAAAAAAAAACCATGGGTGGAGTTAAGAACTCTTTTCAAATCTTAAACAATAAGTGGAAATCCTGAAAATGTATTCTCCTTTATTCAGTGGGGAAAACACTTTAAAGCTTCTCTCTCTCTCTCTTTTTTTTTTCCTCCTAAGAATTGTTTAGCAAAGGATTTACTTAGTGGCTTCTATTTTGAACTGAAAATTCAGTTTTAACAGCCTGAAATATAATGCCATCTGTGTTTCTTCATCTCTCTTTTTCAAATGTAACAAGTACATGGCCCAAATAACCCAGATAAATACATCAATTCAACTGATTCCTTACTTTAACTAAGGGTACAATTAAAGAGGAGTAGAGTATGTGCCATAAAAATGTAAATGTGAGTGCAAATACAATATATACAAGGCGCACCTATATATTTAAATTTCTTAAGTTCTAATTAAGTAATTTTGTCTTCTCTGTGTATTTACCAGGGTAGAGGTAGCTATGAGTTGAGAAATAAGGGCACAACATATACCATGGTGGACATTAGCAGATGAGACCAGGAGCCGGGGGACCAGAGAATCACAGATCCCTCTGAAGCCACTTTCCTCAAATCTATACCACCTACTCAGCCCACATATACATCAACTCAAAACAGCAATAGTTAGCATGTGGAATTCACTCAAAAATAAAACTGGGATTCAGTAATAATGTATTTTAAATGGCTTTAAAAGTGGGAAGTGATATACAAATGTGAAATACCATTATATATTTATATTCAGAATATTCTGAGCTGATTAGTTCCTATAAATAACATTCTGATTGATGTCTAATGTAAGAAAGGGACTTAATCCCTTTTCAACAAGATTCCCATGAGAAAAAATTTCAACATTTTATTTAGAGTTTATTTTGCATCAAAGAATGCTTAAAATTCCACTCATCAATCTTTATTACTGCCTGACATTTCTTATATAGCCATGATAGATTTCAAGACTATCCTGAAATATGATTCTTTATGGGCTTATTCAGAGAGACATGATCTCTAATATCAGCTCCAACTTTGATTCTTGAAAGTTTACTGGTGCCAGCTTTTCTATCCTCAGAATGGAGGATGAGTTATAAGCCCTATCAGTGGACATGTGCCTAAAATAGCCAGGAACACTTCCCTTCATGTCTAATCTTTCCTGTTTCTACTAATGCCTTCATGGGACAGGGGTTAAGCCACAACAGATCATCTCCCAAATCACCCTGATATCCACCTGAAAAATAAAAACCAAGGAGCTAGTCCAAGAGGCTAGACTCTTACTGTTCCTGGAAATCCATGGGTGATTTTTGACATTAAGAATTTTTGACATTAGAATTTGACATTAAGATTTTTGACATTAAGAATTTGGAAATTCTTAATCTTTCTAATTTTCTGATTGATTTCTAGATCTGTATACAAGAACTGAGACTTGTACACCCTTCAGACATACAACCCTGAAAGCAGTTCTTGCTTCTTCATTTCCCTTTCCCCAGAAGCAATTCCAAAATAAATTCATTCTTTTTTTTTTTTTTTTTTTGAGTGGAGTCCACACTCAGTGGGAAGCCCAACATGGGACTTGAACCCATGACACAAGATGTGGACCTAAACTGAGATCAACAGTCAGACACTTAATCAATCAACCGAGCCACCCAGGCATCCCTCCAAAATACATTCTTAATTTGTTTTGGGGAAATGCTCAACACATCCCAGGTGTATATGTTTCATTGATGTTTATAGTTGGCTACCCCTTTATACTGTTGATGGTCATTCTTGGGCTCTAAACTTTTTCCTGAAGTTGTTTAATATGCATTATGTAGAAAATTGACATTTTATATCCCAACTGTTTTTTTATTCATAATATCTCTTTTCCCTGGTATCTACTGAATGGTTAGACAAATATACGGCAAAATAAACTATCCATGGTTAAATGACCAATTCAACTTAAAAAACCTTCGGCAGACAGGTTTATAATATTAAAAAATGATCAACAATATGAATGCAGATGACTAAAACCATTAGTATTCTGGAACACAAATTGAGCAGTAAAAGAATACTTTTAAACTCCCTTCTAATAAAAGCAGCTGATTTTGCATATCAATTCGTACCTTTTGTCAATAATATAACACATGAGATAGTGATGAGCATTACTATCTCCATGAAGATTTTATGTCAATAATGACTCTCAAAATTTCTTGCCCCTACATATAACGTAGTATTTTGTGAAAACCCAACCAAGCCATGAAAGAGCATCAGTATTGCCAAATCTGACCAGTACTCACGAGAGGATATTCCCGATATAAGCATAGTAGGAGCAACAGTAAGGTGTGGTCCCATCACAGCAGTAAGATCTGCAGTCTTTCCCACACTGAGCAAGGCAATCCTCTGCAAGATAAACACCTCATAAGTCCTTTATGGTTCTGAAATCACAGCTTCATGAAAAAGTCTTCTATTTCACATCTCACTCAGTCAACGACCACTCTTCAGTGCGTTTAGATATTCATTTTATGTCATCAGAATTCTAAGACACGTGTAAGCATCAAAACTAGTCTTCCTTCCCTCCTGGCCATCAATCTAGAAGTCGCAAAGATCATTTGTTTTTGAATTTCCTGATCAAGCACCATAACTGGTAGTCAGAATTGTTGAACGAGACACTGAAAGGAGAAATGAATGATCCAGCGAATCAGCCATTCAATTTTTCAATAGAATTCTTTTTTTACTCAATAGAAGTCTTATAATAATTTTGAAATGATCAAGTTTTGACTTGAGAGTAGTACCCACAATTAGCTTCATTTTATAGAAAGTGTTATTGACATTATAAAGTCAACTGGAGATAATTTTAAAATAATATATATTTTCATGACAGTGTACTATGTGTTATCCTTTCTCTACATTTCTTATCTTAATAATTACAGTTTGCACACATAAGGTAACACGAATGAGTCTGCACAACCTGTCAATCCATCTGGACTGGAAGATAACGAGTTAGTTGTACAAAGACATTCCTGTATGTAACTAAATTGTAAATAATTAAGAATTTATTTAGTGCCAGATTTAAGAATCAATAAGTTATGAAGAAGCACTGTGGAAAAGGGGGAAAGGTATTTTCTGAGTAAAAAGGACATGTTGGAACTGATATAACCAAATTACTGTCTTTTTTTCCCTTTCCCTCTCCTTTTTTTTTTTTTTTTTTTTTTTTTTGGTAATGAAAATTAGACCCAAAATGCTGAATAAAAGTTACCTAGTTTTTAAAAATTCTTTGTGCCACCTCAATGATTTATGTTAAGATTGTCAGTTAAGTATACTCAGTGGTATAAATTATAATGGATAGGTGAGTTTCATGTACATGAGTAGGAAAACATTAAATTATAAGCTGGTAATTTAAATTATATGTTTAAGAACCACAACATAATTCCTTTCCAGCTCATTCTCTAATGGTAACATCAACTATGTTCTAAATTATATAACACTTTTGCTTTACTGTCAGATCATAACTGAAAGGTGCACAATGTTATACTGTGTCTGTATGTCCACGTGATTGATTTATCTAGAAAGGAAAATTCATATTTTGTTTTTAAATCACCTCCCTGGCAGGATGATTTTTGACAAATGGATGTGATCAAAAGTTCCTTCATCTTTGTCAATACCGCATGGCTTTTATAGAGTAAGTGAAAACATTCCTATTTTTCCCCCTCAATTTTATTTCTACTCTAATATTTTCTTCTGAGATGTCATAAGAAGAGATAAGAGGAAAAAAATAATTACACTTGTAGATTCAGTAACTCTACTTAAAACCAGTGTTAAATTTTCAAGACAGAAACACAATCTAATAATGTCACGACAGTGTATGCTTTTTGCAGAGTACATCACACTTTTTAAGGTTATTTATTTTACCATTTCTATAGCTCTCATTTTCAGTGCTGTTTAGTGAATTCAAATATTTAGACTAGTTTGTAGTCTCAAGAGAGTTCGTAGTCTCAAGAGGTTTCATAGGTATGTTTTGCTCCATGTTCTTTAAAGCCATTTAGAGAGTGGGAAAGCTAAGGTCCCCACTTCTGTCTGAGCAAGACAACCCCTGTGTAAGTAGCTTCATGGACATGAATGATGCCCTTGTTAGTGATGTCTTACTCAGCCCTCCGTGAATATCAAAGATCCAATTACTATTATTGTATTCCAATTACTACTATTATAAGGACACAGTGTTATCAAAATATTTTGAACCAATGTTACAGGAAACCAAGCCCACTATCTTGTAGCCAAGAAGCTGGATTATACCTGCAGCAAACATCAAGATCATGTCACACATTGTTCATTATGTTTTATGGCATTTTCCAACACTCCTGTCCACTTCCCATAACTGAACAACTGAAAAGGGCAGATTTAATAGTACGGTAAATACATTCACAATCGCATTTCCAAATTGAGGTTTTGATCAGACCTCAAATCTTAATCTGTTAGTTACTTTCTCCAGTTTATTTGAGAATAATTCTATGAAGATCAGATTTGGAAGATGCCAGAGCATTTTCCTGTAAAGAATGGAACATTCCAATTGTTTCAGAAGATAAATGATATTACTTCTAATATTAAAGTTAATATCCTTGAAAAATAGCCAGTTGAAACTTTCTTCAGTGACTTTAATTAAAGGCATGATCTGGAAGAAGTTTCTCCAACCCTCACCCCGCCTTAAGGAATGTGTAGCACAGGAAAAGCAACATCTGGCCTCAAGCACTTGTTCAGAAATGGTTCTTGTAAGCTACAGTTGAGGATAAGAGAGGAAGGAACAGGAGGGGACAGAAGCCACTGGCTGAGGCCGGGAAGGTAAAACCTTGGCCAGATCCTGTCTTTGTCGCCTGCAGTGGGAGTTGGATAATAATATAAACTTTACTGGGTCTCTTTCCAAAGGTGGTTCCATGGCAAAACATGATGCTTTAGGTAAAGAAACTCTGCTCTTACCTCATTAATGAATGCAACATGAATTTAATACATTTGTTTTGGAGGAAAATAATTCAGGCTAGGGGTAATATATCTACTTAGGTTTTTGTCCCATGAAAGCTGGCAGTTCATTTAACAAAGTGTCTCAGCTAGTACAGCTGCATTTTCTCCCCACCTAACTCCAGTCCTGATTTCCAGCCACATCTCTTAGTTCCAACCAAAATGAATTATCTAGTTCTGCAATTATCTAGTTTTGCAAATAGGTATCTCATGGATACCTCCACATTATATCCTACTTCATTCCCTTACATCCAAAGCTTCCCTATCAAAGGTCTAGTTCCTCAAATTCCTCCTTAATTCAATTTTTCTGAGCAAGTTTATTGAACTCTTCTTATGGGTCAGGTATTTTGCTAGTCTCTGGATATTACACTGAACAAAACAGACAGACATCATCTTCATAGAGCTTACACTCCTGAGCCAGAAATGAGGTCCCCTCCTGGGAACACCTATAGTGCACGACCATTCTTCTAGGCACAGCCTTCTATATTTTAAAGTAGACACACCTCGTCTCCCAGACAAGACTCAGAGCATGGTTTCTGTCTTATACATCACACAAAATGTTTCACTCAACAAATACTGGGTAAATAAATATGGCACACATAAAAGGGCTTCTGAAGAAACGAGTTCAGGAATTAACAGAAAAGAACACACTAAACATTTCTTATCAAAGACAATAACTCAATTCAGTATTACTGGCTTGTGATTACTTTGTAACTTACTAGGGAGGGAGGAAGATAGAAGAAATGAATGGAGGAAAACTTTTTCTAAACTAACCAAACTTGTTGCCAGCCAGCCCTGCAGATTTCCTGAACCCCAGGGACTGTGCACCTAGCACTGGGGGCACAGGAGAAAGGAAGGAAAAGTGTGCACATTAGAAGCTTTCGGTTTACCCCTGGGAATAAAAAAGACAAAAGAATAAGTTGTTGTTCATGGGTGTGACTGAGTAAAGATGAGTGAGGTCGTGTTCTATTTTCTTATTTTTGTTTTCTTTGGATAAACAGAGGATGTAGAAAGAATCATTGCTTCGAATGAACTAGTAAGACTTAATATAAAACTAATATTAATGCAATTGTTTCTTTCAGTCTCTCAAATTCTGGAAACCTCACACACACTATAAGTAAAAGAAATAACCATTGTAAGCAGGTTAGAATGTGGCTTCTCCTCCTTGAATAGGAAGTACTTTTCCTACTTTTATAAATGTTTGTGTTTGAAAGTCAATATTTTCCTTGCAATAAAGTATCTTTTAAATAACTTATAGACAGCCACTAATTTACATTTTAATGTACAAATGGAAAATTTCTATAGTAGTCTGGGGAGTCATTTCTGGCATGGTTGAATGGGTTCGATTCTTCTGATGTTCCAATAACAATGTTGAAGAACCTGTTCATTTCAGTTGCAATATTTTTGTATCAGAAGCTAAATCAGTGCTACCTAAACTTACTAGTGCCTGTGATTTGTGTCCTAGGAAGCGGGAGACATAAAAACATTTTGCAAACAACTTTGCTTTTAGCTTGTTTTATGAATACAAAACAGATGCAAGGCCAAATGTATAATTAATTTTATATATAAATAACCAATGAAAGGCCATTTTGAGCTCCCTCTCAGTCACAAAACAAGAAAACCGCTTTGCTCCATCAATTATTAGCAATTCTCAAGAAGAATAATTAGGAGGAGAGAAATGAAACTCCTTTCACCTATCAACAGTGCTTAACGAAATCAATGAAAACAGATGAGTCTCTGGGTGAATTTTCACCCCTTAAAAGCCTTATATTTGAACTCAAAGCATCCAACTGCCCAGACTACTACACTTGAGAATGATCTAAAGAAAAAACAAAAAAACAAAAACCCCAAAGATCTAAAGCTTTTTATTTTGAAATATTTAGATTGCGGGGGCAGCAGGAGCGTGGAAAAGTCACCACATTACCTTGTTTTAAAACTTCAACAAATATATCTAAGCTCAGGTACTTTTTCAAGATGCTTTTCTCTCACTCTCAGCCTCTGGCTTCAACCCTCAGATTCCCGAGTCGTGGATGGGGTGGGATAAATTTTTATGCTCTCCAGAGAGTAAAATCCTGTAAATGTGGGGCTGGGGTTTTTAAGTTGCTTGCGGAGAGGGAAAGGGAGCGAAAAGGAAAAAGGGAAAGTTAAAGAAAAGGAACAGAACAAAACAGCGTGGAGGTCGAGCCCAGGGTCCCGGCGCGCCGGCCTCGGTGGCTGCCCCGCGGGGACCACACAGTTTCGCCCTCCCACAAAGGTCCCTGTGCGTCCCGCCCAACCCGCGTTGCCCCGAGGGTGATCCAGGCTCAGTCCCAAGTCCCCTTCCCTTCTCCCGCCACCCCAAGCCACTGACCTGCGTAGACAAAAAGCAGGACCAACTTCGGAAGCAAGATCCCTGGACACCCGGGCAGCCTCCGCGCGTCCATCCAAGCCGGTGGCGGGAGGTTGCGCGCCAGGACCGACGGACAGACACTGGAAAGGGGGCTGGGAGCGAAGGGAGAACCCCAGACACGCAGCGGCTGGAGGACGTTCAGAGGAAGAGGGCAACACTCCCGAGAGGGGGTTCGCGGGGAGACCGGGCCATTGCCCTGGAAGCCTTCGAGGGGAGCCCGGGTCGGCCCGCGCAGGGCTGCGCTGGGACCGAGGTCTCTTTGTCTCCGCCCGCGGCTCTCAGGCGGCAGACCAGGCAGCCCGCTCCTGCGTCCTGGGCCACCCGGGCTCACATTTCATCTCCGCGGGTGGCACCGCCGTGGGGCGGGGGGGCAGGGGGTGGCCCCGACTCCTCCCTACCCTCCTGTTTTTGCTTCTGTAGAGAGGGACTCCCTTAGCTAGATGGAACTTTTTCTAACCCTATGTTTTGACCATTGCTGTGCATTTTAAAAAGCTCCTTTTTCTTCCTGCCCTCGACTCCAGTTTTTCCTTTAGAAGCAAAAATAGGTGAAGAAGAATTTAGTTTTTTATCTTTGAACAAATGTAGGGAATTTTCAGGATGGAAGGTACTGGACAAAGAAAGTCAATAAAGAAAGCCAAGGAGAACTGGCAAGTACAGAAATGTTGTAAGACGTTTCTCCTGAAAGGTAAAAAAAAAAAAATGTTTATTTGTTAAACATCTAAAACATTGTCAGTAAAGTCATGGAAAACAAAAAAATAATGTACACTGTCATCACTGTTATTTGACACTGTTCTGGAGTTACTGGCCTATGCAATTAGACAAGAGAAAGAAAAAGAGAGGTATAAAAATTGGGAACAAAATTGTCATTTGCAAATGATATGCTTGTGTATGTGGAAAAGCAAGAGAACAGCTCTACTACTCTTAACTAGAATTAAGTGAATAAAGAATCATTTTCATTCATGCAAAAAAAAATTTAGAAAGTTCTCAGTTTTATGCATGAAAGAAAAAAAGAAATGAATAGGTGAATAAAGATAATTGTTTATTAAAGAAAATCCAATACCAAAAGATAACAGATTTTTCTAAATTCATCTAGAAGTCTGGGAGTTAAACTGAACTTAATAAAAATATCAACATGAACTTTTTTCAAACCAATCTTATTCTAAAGATTATGTAGAAAATAAAACCTGTAAGCATATCTATTAAAAATAAGAGTAGGGGTGCCTGGGTAGCTCAGTTGGCTAAGCATTTGCCTTAGGCTCAGACCATGATCTCAGTGTCCTGGGATCAAGCCCCACCTCAGGCTCTCTGTTCAGTGGGGAGTCTGTTCTTCCCTTTCTCTCTCTCAAATAAATAAAATAAATCAATTACTTGATTTTCTCTTTGTCTCCGCCCTTGGCTCTCAGGCGGAGAGCCTGAGATTTATTTTATTTATTATTTATTATTATTATCTTAATAAAATAAAATAAAATCTCTTAAAAATGAGAGTGATTGGAATGGGATAGGCATCAACAGAAAATAAATGTAATATCACAATAATTGAAAAAGTTTTGACTGATACAAGAATAGATAGGCTCAATGGAACAGAATAGAGAATATAAAAATAGAGATATTTATATATGGAAATTTGTTTTTAAAAAAGATAGTTTTAAAGCAGAAGAAGAAATGATGGGGTATTCAGTGAATTGTGTTGGGGATTTAAGTAGGCATCTGTGGATTCTTATGTCCTTTCATCAATATCAATTTCATATGAATTAAAAATTTAAGCTTAAGATGCAATTATAAGCATTAGATAAAAAATAAGAGGATGACATGTAAATAATTATGGAACAATTATGGAAGTCTTGTCTAGGCACTATAAAAATCTCAGATGTTATAAAAGAAACAAATTGACCAATCTGACTCCATAAGAAACAAATTGACCAATCTGACTCCATAAGAATTAAAACTTTGTATATATGATAAGCCAAATGTTAACTGGTAAAAATATTTATAATGCATAGGATAGACAAAGTCCTGATCTCCTTAATATATAAAGAACTTAAAGAATCAATAAGGAAAAGAAAGCCAGTAGAAAACTGACCAGGGATATTAATAAATCTATCTATATCTACCTAACTACCTATCTCTAGTCTTCTAAACATCCTATCTACCCCCAAAGAAAAAAAGTAAAAATCAAATTGATAGTGAGACATCATTTTTCATATGTCAGATCAACCAAAAAAAAAAAAAAACCCAACTTTTAAGGGAGAAATGTAGCAATATGCATCAAGATTCAAATACACTTACAATGTAATCAGTCCTCCTCTAGGAATTTAGTCCTATAAATTTGCTGTTGCATGAATGTAAGAAGATGGGAGGAAAAATGGCCTTCAAAATATATATACCTGAGATCCTTAGTGTGTTCTAAGCCTCACTGAAGTCTTAGCCACCCACCAGCCCAATAAGAAGCCTGGTCAGTGGGGTGCCTGGGTGACTCAGTAGGTTAAGCCTCTGCCTTCTGCTCAGGTCATGATCTCAGGGTTATGGGATCGAACCCTGCATTGGGCTCTCTGCTCAGTGGGGAGCTGCTTTCTCTGCCTACCTCTCTGCCTACTTGTGATTTCTCTCTCTGTCAAATAAATAAATAAAATCTTAAAAGAAGAAGAAGAAGAAGAAGAAGAAGAAGAAGAAGCAGCAGCCTGGTCAGCTCCTTCTCTCTCTCAATCTGGAAAGCTGATCTATCACCAAGTTTTACTCATTGTGCACCTGAACAACACTCGCATATGTTTGCATTCTGGATCTATCTCCACTTTAATCTAGGCTCTTAGAGTCTCCATTACAACCAGTCTCCCTGCCTCTGAGGATAATTCTCTAGACCTGAGCTAGAATATTTATTCTTAAACTACGGATTTTATCATATTCACTCACCTGTTTAACACCCAGTTCATTCTTCTCAGTGTTGGGTTAAAATCCAGACATTTAATCCCTGGTTTTCAGAAACTTTATCACTAGGTCCTGTTGCTCTTATCCTAATCCCGACATTCTGCAGAGGAGTACGATTTCTGAATACCTGGGAGAATGTCTAAAGAACTGGGAGAGTAACTGGAGGAAGTCTTCGAGAGACTGGATTGCGAGTTATAAGAGAAGATGCAGTTGTCAGTCAGTGTTTGCAGAGCTGGAGAATGATACTGAAGGCTTTTGGAATAGAAAGATGCTTGCCTCTGCAGATGAAACCGGCTGTGGAATCCCAGTCCTGGATGGAGGAGCAGGCATCTAGTGATGAAGGACAGGACTACACCTGCCAAACTGTTGCACACAGCTCTGGGAGACACTGCCCAATGCCACTGCTGCCAGAAGGAAGTTGAAGTGTTGATCAGAGCGGCCTCTTCCAGCTTGCTTTTGAGAACAGACAGCCTTCTCCTCATACTCTTCAATGGAGCGACCAAGCAAGCTTACTTGCTAGTTCACCATTGCAAAAGAAATTCCACCTTAAAGTAGTCAGGTGCTAAGAAGACCTGATTCAATTGACATCCAAAGACAAAGAAAGATATCAAGCCATTTAAGGAAATTAAGGAAATGTGGTAGCTTAAAAAAAGAATTTGAAAAAATTCTTTTTGAAAATTTTTTTTTTCAAAAAAAAAAAAAAAAGAAAGAATACATATGTATATATGGATGGACATGTATAAACAAAAAATGAAATGAAAGACCTTAAAACAGAGGTCAGAAAAGAGTTTCTGGAAGTTGAAATAAAACTTGGTTTGAAATTTTAAAAATATCACAGAAAAAGTTATAAAATTGTCACAGATGAAAGAAAAAACCACTTAAGCTGTTAGATTAAATAGAGAGCATATTTCATAACAGAAAAATATACAATGAAATAGATGATGAATAAAAATATAAGAAGTGCTAAGGCACACAGAAGAGACCAAATATAGAAATAATATGCAAGCTAGAAACAGTTCTCAAAGAAACAGCAAGTGAAGAAGTAAACATTTAAAAGATTATTTTTTAAAATTCTAAGCTATAATAACATTTGAATTTTCAAATTTAAAATGGTGAGTTAGTTCCAAGAAAACTTTTTTTTTTTTTTTTTTTTTAAAGAGGCATGCTGGGGGGATGGGCTAGATGGGTGATGGGCACTGGGTATTGTATGTTAGTGATGAATCACTGAATTCCACTCTAGAAATGATATTGCACTGTATATTAATGAAATAAAGTTTTAATGAAAAAACAAATTAAAAATTTTCAAAAGAGACATACATATATACATATCCTAGACACCTATTTGCACTAGTATAAATTTAAAATCACATAATTTTTTCTATATAATACAAAATTTTTTCTTAGGAAGAGAATTAGACAGACATCAAATTTCTCATTTGGAACCTTAGAATTTAAGAGAGTGAAAATATTTCTACACCTTCTGAAGATAAAGACTATAGACCAAGAATCTTATTTCCAAATCAGATTCCAATATGTTTATAACATTATTTGTTATAATTTTAAGACATGATAAAGAGCTTACATATCCTACAGAAGTAGAACAATAAAGTGAATTATGATATATGCAAATTATGAATTAATATCCAATACTTCAAAATAATGAGGAAAGTCTTTATGATATATAGTTAGGAGGAAAAATGGGAGAGGAAAATATCCAAGGGAAATAACCCATGGATAAACATATTGTGCTGTATATCCATGCAGTGAAACACTGCTTGACAGTGAAAACAAGTTTGAAGAATTTGCAACAACACGAGTGAATCTGTGGAAGAGTATGCGGAGCAAAGAAGCCAGACACAAACAAATCACTGCCTAATACTGTTTACATGAAATTCTAGAAAAGGCAAAATTAATTTATAACGACAGAAAGCAGATTAGTGGTTGCCTGGGAATGGTGGTAGGGATATAAATTTGATGGCAGAGGGACATGAGGGAACTTTTGTGGGGTGATGGTAATATTCTATATCTTGGTAATGGTGGCCCTTACCCTGGTGTATGCATGTGCTGAAGGCATGGAAATGTACATGACAAATGAAGTCATGGAGAAGTGCACTTAAAATACATGCTTCAGTGTATGTAAATTATACCTCAAGGAAGCAGAGATTTTTTCTTAAAGATTTATTTGAGAGAGAGAGAGCTAGGGGAGGGACAGAGGGAGAGAGAATCCCAAGCAGACTCCCCACTGAGCACAGAGCCCAACATGGGGCTTGACCCCAGGACATTGAGATCGTGACCTGAGTCTAAACCAAGTCAGCTGCTCAGGTTATTAAGCCACCCAGGCACCCCAAGGAAGTTGATTTTTTAAAAGCTATCACTAGTGTATATATATGGGAGATAAGAGTACAGATAAATTTGTAAAAAATAGCTATTTTTTGACTCCTGGAGTTCTAATCATTATTTAATAGTTTCCCCAAATTTTTACTACAGCTCTACATGGCTCTAAACATACAATAAATGCTGGCTTTAAAAAGAACTATCCATCTTTTGCAATATTATTTTCATCATTAAACTCATATCTGTGGAGAAGATTTAATAATACAGAAAAATCTCAAGGTCTAAGGAAGAAACAAAACTGCATTTCCTTTAGAAACCTATTTAGTGACTACATAGATATGTACTTCTTTATTTTTGTTTATGTGTTTTGAAAATACTTTATAATAAACATGTATTCTTTTATAATGAGAACAATGGGTTTTTAAACATACTTTTAGTCTGATCATGTCAATTAGAGTGGATATTTCCTAACAACTAATATGAAAGTAGATAGTAGTGCATTTTGAAAATTGAACAGTTTTATCTCCAAAGATATTTTAATTTCTGCTGCAGTTCTGAAACTTTAAGAAACATATTCATCAATGAGCATTTATTAGTATATCATGTGTAATTTGGTGCTGCATTTATATTATAGTTCTGCCTTAGGGTGACGTATAAACCAACATTTTAAATATCTGAAGATGATTAAAAAGTTGTAAGTGATATATGAGAGGTGAGTCATTTTAACCTATAGGCTTATTTTAGAACTAGAGAGAACAGAACAGGATTTCACAGATTGTCCAGGTCATTTTCCCTGTTTCATAGATGAGAAAACTACAGATAAATTACCAAGTCAGTTAGAGGCTCAGCAAGTTCCCCTGTGGAGAGATCACATATCAGATTTTGATATGACATAATAGAGAATGCCTGATTTTGATAATAATTCCCTTTAAATTCTTCTGATCCACACTTTCTTTCTTCAAATAATTTATTTCGCTATATAGTCCAACTAGTATAACTTCTCACAATTAGTTACTTATTAATAAGTTAAAAAAAAAGTCTAACATTCTGTGTACATGAAAATCTTCTAGTTGTGTCTGGTCTTTATCCTCATTAGAAGATGTCTGGATGCCAAGAAAAGTAAGATGCAGACAAAGGCAAAAAATCTGGAAGCAAGCAGAACCACCACCACCACCACCACCAAAACAACAGCATGAAGAAAAAAAAGGGAGATGCCCTAAAATATGGCATTTGTGGCATAGAAAGAATATTGTTGGCTTATTTTATGCCAGAACCATTCTAGGTTCTCTAAGATTTTAATTAGTATTTTCAACATCCCTCTGAAGGGGATACTATCCTTATGACCCTTGTTGTATGAGCAGAGTCATTGAGACCAAGCATCGATAAATAACTTGGCCCTAGGTCACACAGAAATAAGTGGTGTCCTGATAATGTAACTTCAGAGCTGAGCCTGTACCCTTAACCATAGAGGCTAAGTTATCTTTCAAAACTAAGAGCTTGTTTAGATTTGATGAACTTTAAGATTCCCAGTTTGACCATGTCAGAAACAAGAGATAGAGTACTTGGCCGATGAACTTTCTCAATGGCAACTGTTTGCATTAGTTTCAGTAAAGCTTACTGACCATCTCTAGTGTGCAAGACCTAGTACCAACTGTGAGAAGGCTTAAAGAAAGAGCCTTCTTTCAAGCTTTTTGGAAGAGCAGTTTGACAAAAGCTCAAAGTACTATTGGTTGTAGGACTTCTCCCTCAATTCTATGTCACACCATAATAATCTTCATTATGATGACATGTTCCTTATGTTTTGGAAAATCATTCCTATGTGTGTATGATCTCATTTAGTCAACCTAACAATCCTAAAATGGACTGTGTGTCTATTATTATTATTTTCTTTTTGTTTTGTATTACTATAACTATGTTATAGTTTAGAAGTATAGTTCTGAAAGCTTCGTGGGTTTCAGAAAGACGTGCAACATCTGTTAAAACACAAATCTCCAGACCTACCTCTGATTCACTAGGTTTAGGCAAATTGCCCTTTAAAAATCCTCATTTGCGGACACCTGGGTGGTCTGACCAGTTAAGCATTTGCCTTCAGCTCAGGTCATGATCCTGGAGTCTAGGGGTCGAGCCCTGCATTGGGCTCCCTGCTCAGCAGGTAGTCTGCTTCTCCCTCTCCCTCCTCCTGCCCACACCCCTCTCCAATAAATAAATAAATATAAATATATATATATATTTTAAAAAGTCCTCATTGTATGTCTCCTGAGGATATTTTATGGATGTCTCAAAATCAAAAGTGAGTTTTGAGTTTGTGGAGGTGCCCCTCAGTATGGCCATATTAGCTATTCAAAGGAAATTTGGGAGAGAGTTCATGTAAGAACCATATGCTTTGAAATATTATTTTAGTTTAAAAAGTCTGTCTATAGGGAAGTAAGTTACTGAATAATACATCTTGGAAATCACTCCATATGAGTTTATAGGTATTGTTTTTATTCATTTTTTATTGATCCAGGATTTCTGGGAAGATGGCAGAGTAGGAAGATCATAAACTCATCTCATCCCTTGGACACACCTAGACAACAACAACATCAGTGCACCCAACTCAGAAAATGACATGAAGACTGGCGACACAGACCCTCCACAGTTAATCACAGAGAAGAGGCCACATCAAAAGGATGAGAAGGGTGGAGACATGGTCAGGAACTAAATTCCTAGGGAGACTAATCACAAATGTGGGGAACCCCACAATCACAGGGAGGGGACAAAAGCAGACCCACACCCAGCACCTCAGGCACTGGGGACCTGCACCAGAAGACAAAGTCTTCAAAACATTTGGCGTTGAACACCAGTGAGCCTTAACTTTACAAGTTTTTATAACCAGTGGGCCTTACCACCAGGAACTTTAGAAATCAGTGCACAGGAGAACAGCCTGGGAGAGAGGAGGATGGTAGAAAACAGTCCCCCCCACCCCCCTTAAAGATTCAGTATAACAAACAACCTCCCAGGAACTACACAGAGACAGCAATTTGAAAGGTCCTGGGGTATAAGGAAGGAGATTTATTTACTAAACTCAGAACAAATCCTGGAGGGAAGGGGATCTTTAGGAAAATTCTCCAAGAACAGAAGAGCTGGTGGGTACCATTCCTCCCTACCCCTGCCCCCAGCTTAGATACATGGCTACCCGCAACAACCAGCACAAATACCCTCCATCATCTTTTATTGCTGTGTAGTATTCTGTTGTAGGTGTGTACCATAGTTTTCTAATATGTTGGGGCATTACAGTGTCCAATATTTCACAATTTCCAATGATGCTGCAATAAATAACCTTGAAAATATGTATCTTCTTATTACTGTATTTGCAGGTTAAGTTCACAGAAGTGCAATTGTTGAGTTGAAGGGTAAATGCATATGTACTTTTGTTAAATATTGCTAAATTCTCTCAAAGAGAGAATGTGCATTTTTCCATTTCTACCAGAAGTACATGTGAGTGCCTGTTTTTCCCCACCTTTTCCAGTATAATGCATTGTTAAGCCTTCAGGTTTGTCTGCTTTGTCAGTTTGATGAGATAGGTGTGATCTCTTGTATTTCTGTTATTATGAGTGAAAATGAACATCATTCCATAGGCTATTTTTAATCATTTTGTGAATTATATACTCAAACCTTTGCCCATTTTTCTATAGGAGTTTGGTGGTTTTTTTCATCAATTAGAAAGTTTTTTATGTTAGATCTTTTAAAGTGATACATTTTGCAATTTTTTCCTGCCAGATTTTTGTCTTTTGACTTTGTCTGTGTTGCTTATGCCATGAAAATTATTTTAATTTGTAAGAGGTCAAATTTTTTTTCTTTTTTTTTTTAGTATCTGACTTTCAAAGTCATGATTGGGAAACATTTTCCTACTCCCAGGTTATAGAGGAGAGCACCTTCAGTAATCATCCTCGAATGCTTTCATTTTATACATTTAGGTCCTTTTGTTATTAGGTGCATATTTCACAAGGGTAACAGGATAAAAAATTAGCATGCAACAATCATTAAGCATTTAATACACAAATCATAACCAGCTAGAAAATATTACAGTTGTCTTTGTTGGTGTGAGGTTGTATGTGGAGATTTGAAATCAGATGGCCACCATTGTCTTGCAGTTGGAAATCTGGTGCATTTATTTTTAATGGAACTTGGAATTTTTTAAGTGGATAATATGTTCTTTGTGGTGTAGTGCTGAGACTGATATGGGAAAACTAACGTAATGTCTCTGTAGTAAAAACATAAATGGAAACTCACTCTGGAGGGTTAAGCACAGATGCAGATGTGGTTCATATTAGCAACAATTTTATCTTCTGGGCTGATAAAAAGATCTCACCTTACTAAGAGGGTAGGCAGAAGAAATCTTTCAATTAACTGAAGGAAGTTTCCCAATTTATGTTACTCTGAGGTAATAATACATTAAATTATTTTTTGGAAAAAGAAAATTGTCATCCATGTTCCTGCCAGTTTCTTCTTCTTTGAGGTGCGTGGGCTATGTGATCATTTAGTTTTTGTATAAACACATAAGTTCACATAGTTGAAGGGTAGTGTCTGCTCAATTTTGTGTTCAGCGTTTGTATCAGTTGACATCAAATTCCAAACATTTTCAGTATTTGGACAGTTTTCATAATTGTTTTTGTCAGTAGTTGCTTAAAATTCCATTGGATTGTTTCAGCCTATTTTACTTCACCCTCCCTTTATCCTTGCAATAGCATTTTTGTGTCCTGCCTATTTCCACTTTGCTCATGTTCAATTCATTTTCCAGGTATTGAGGATTCTTTTAGAGATATTATCAGTTCTCCATATTCCACAGGTTGATAGTCTTTCATGTATTTTCCTCACACTTTGAATAAAATTCAGACTCTCTAACAAGACCTACAGAGCCATGGAATTTGGTTCCCACGTGCTTTTCTGATTTCTCCCCGTATTTTCTTCCTTCTGCCACAAGACCTCTAGGAGTTTCTCAGAAATACCAATCATTTTCTTGCCTCAGATCCCATTTCACGCTGTTCTGTCTCTTTGTAGCAGTCTTCTTCCCAAATCTTCACCTTCAGACCTCTCCAGAAAGGTCACTTCTTCAGATTCCGTCCTTGACTTCCTCCTGTCACTCTCAGTTAAAACGTTATATTTACCATGCCTTCCAGATAATTCTGTTCTATGTTAAAATCTGAGAGCCATTTGTCTAGGAAATCTCTGTCCAATAAAAACATAACATGAACCACATATGTAACTGAGAGTTTTCTGTAGTCATGTTAAGAGTAAAATGAAAGAGGTGAAGTTAATTTAAAGACATATTTTATTTACCTTGCTCAATCCAAAATATTATTAAAATATGTCATCAATGCATGGTACTACTGCTCAACTAATTATCAGTTATAATATTAATGGAGTATTTTACATTATCTCTTATGAAACTTTTAAAATCCTGTGTATATTTTATCCTCAACAATTTGTTTCAATTTGCATAGTAAATTTCTATCAGAAAATCTGATATTTTGGTAAATTTCTATCAGAAAATCTGGATTTTGGCTTCATAAAATTTACAGTTGAAAAAGTAGATATTACACAGTTTTTCCAAATGTACTTAAAAGTTTTCCAATAACTAAATGAAGCAGCTGTTTTAAAATACTAATTGGGGCGCCTGGGTGGCTCAGTGGGTTAAAGACTCTTCCTTTGGCTCCGGTCATGATCCTTGGGTCCTGGGATCAATTGAGCCCTATATCGGGCTCTCTGCTCAGCAGGGAGGCTGTTTCCCTTCCTCTCTCTCTACCTGCCTCTCTGCCTACCTGTGATCTCTGTCTGTCAAATAAATAAATATAAATCCTTAAAAAATAAAATAAAATACTAATTTAAATTAATTTTAAAATTTACTATTAGTTCTATGAGCCACATTGTGAGAGCCCAATAAATACACCTGGCTATTAGCTACCATATTGAATGGTACAAATCTAGGAAATGGCAAAATTATACCATAAGGCTTCTTAACTAGGGACACCACATCTTGGGCACTAAATACTATTGTGAAAATCCTAATAAGTCATCCCTCTCTGGGCTGGATGACTTTGCAAAGCCATGCCACCCTCACCAAAAAAAAAAAAAAAAAAAAAAAAATTTAGGTCTTCATCATCATGGTACCTTCTATTTTCTATCTTATCAATGTATGTGACCAGAAGGGCACACTCATATGCCTGTGCTTCTGTGCTTTAGTTGCAAGAGAGGCTGGGATATCAAGTTTTTGGCATCTTCCTTGGGGAACCAGACGACTTAAGTGAAAATTTTGAAAAACACCAGAAGGCTACTCAAAAGAGTTCTGAGCAGTCACAGAGATGTTGTAAATAGCCATTGAATGTCCCCACTCCAATATAAACTCTTAAAGGTAGGAATTGAATCTATTATGTTTGTGAGCCATAGTTTGGCTCAAATAGCTGTGCAACAATTTTTTATTTAATACATGAGTTTATGATTCACACCATAGAATGTGAACTAGGAAACAGAAAATATATGTTCATTTCAGTGTCCACAGAAAATAAGTTTCAATCTTGGACTGTTGTGAGGAAGACATATACTTATCTTTTGCTTTTAACCTCTGCTCCTTCCAGGATGATTTTTCTGATATCTTCCAGGGATTTCTCCGGGTGATAAATTAAAAATGGAACATGAATGATAGCAGAGCTGAAGGGCAGAGTGGCCTTGACTACACAGCGAAGGACGATTCAGCTGGTGATTTCAGGAGATATGTCAGTCAGGAAGCTTGCTTACCCACAGGCTCTTTAAAGAGAAGCTCACTTGACTACATTTCGGCTCTTGGAAAATGGCAGGAAGGTATTCCGCGGCTACCTGGTCTTTTTCGGTCATGAACTTGATAAGATTAGGGGAGGGTATCCAATCTACAAGTCAATCCCTGGACTGGCAAGCAGTTTATGGCATTCTTTGGAACAAAAAGATAAATTCAGCCCATTAGATAATTTCAAATTTGGAAATACCACAAAAATGAGGCAGATAAGGGTGGGAACTGAAGATAGAGGAGGTGATATGAGGAGGGAGCTGGCATCTCTGGTGACCATTTGCTGGCCTATGTCAATGAGGGAGGAGTTCCTACGAAAGAACAGCAGCGAGGAAGTAGAGGAGTTCATTTAAATGTATGTATTTGTACAATGGCTTTCATCTGCTTAGGCTGCTATAATAAAAAAAAAAAAATACCTCAGACTGGGTGGTTTATTAACAATAGACATTCATTTCTCATGGTTCTGGAGGCTGGAAAGTCCAAGATAGAGATGATGGTAGATTCAGTGTCTGGGGAGAACACGCTTCCTAGTTGGCTGTCTTTTCACCATGTCCTCACATGGTGGAAGGGGCTGGAGAACTTTGGAGGGTCTTTTTTGTAAGAGCACTAATCTCATTCATGAAGCTTTCATACTCATGACTCAGTCATCTCCCAAAAGCCCCTCCTCCTAATGCCATTACCTTTGGAGGGTTAGGATTTTAACATATGAATACTGGGGGGACCCAAACATTCAGATCACGGCACAGATATGCACACACATATACACGCATCCACACCACATACATATGGCACTGACTCTTTAATTCTAGATTTCTCTTTCTGGAACTTCCTATGGGAAACCTTTAATTATCTCCTGCAATTATCTTTTGAGTTTTGAATGAGTTGTTCTCTCTTTAGTGGGTCTTCTCCAATTTACCAGTCTAATCTTGGCCCCTGCATTCATTTCTAACACATTATGCTCTCTTATTTTCCATGCAGCATTTATCACCACCCGAGTTAATTATTTACTGGTTAGTTTGCTATTTCTTATCAGTTGCCTAGCATGAATATAAGCACCACAAGGGTAAGGCCCTGAATGTCACACACAGGGCTGTATGTACAATGCCCCCAGTGGTCTCTGACATACTGAGGGTGGGAAACAAATATTCATTGAAAGAACGTGTGGTAAATATAAATTTATATATGATATATACTGGAATGTTGGTAGAAAAGAAACAGTTTGTGCTGCAGAGATACTGAACGATGTAAATAATGAAATATTTGTGTGACAATCAAAGGATCCTACTGCTGAGTTCCTCAGAGCCACCTACGCATCTTCCATTCCTGCTTTTTCTGGGGTCTGATTTCTTTTTCCTTATTTATGTCTTAAATAATCATACAATAATTTAGAATCAAAAGATTTTTTGTTGAGGTGTAACTGACACATAACATTATGTTAGTTTCCAGTGTATGACCTGATGATTCGATATTTGCAGACATTTCAAAATGATCACCACTGTGTCTAATGACATCCACCATCACATGTAGTTACAAAATGTTTTTTCTTGCGATGAGAACTTTTAAGATCTACTCTCTTAGCAACTTCCAAATATACAACACAGTATTATTAACTATAGTCACTGTGTTGTACAATAATATACCCCCATGACTTCATTATTTTATAACTAGAAGTTTATCTTCTTTTGGTAGGGTGAAAAGAATGAGGATGTATCTTGCTGGAAGGTTTTCCTCGTCTTGTTTTTGTTGATTAAATCAAAGAGCAGAGGATCTTTCTTATGTTTGTCACCCTCTCTTCCTTAGCCTGGTAACAGTGCTCTAATTTTTCTCTAAATAAGTGGTTCTCCATCAGGGGACATCTTCCCCACACTACCACTCTAGGAGAAATCTAGTAACATCTGGAGACATTTTGTTTGTCATGACTAGGAGTGTGGGTTATGACTGGAGATGCTGTTAAACATTCTACAATGTGCAGGACAGTTCCCCACAACAAAGAGTTATCCAGCCCCAAATGCCAATATTGCTGAGGTTGAGAAATCCTACTCTAGCCTATTACCCCATTCATTGTTCTTACACAGATGACATCATGTTTTCTTTGTTTCAAATCCATAGGTTTTCTGCCATTTACAATGGAAGAGTTGGAAAAGGGAAATCAAGTAAATGGTGGGTATGTGTTCCATAAATCAGGCAGATTGATTACATGCATGCGTCTACCCACACTCCCAAACTTCATTAAAGAAAAAATTAAGAATTAAAAGTGTATCAGTTCATAAGGTCAAACATAATAGGAAAGAAGACATCTGTGGAAGAGATTGCTATGAATTTTGGAAGTTAGAAAGTCAGTTAAAGAAGTACCTGACCTAGCAGAGAGAAAAGACACCACAGCTGAAGTATCTGTAAAAGGTAACCCAATTGCAAAGCTCAGAACTTGAGAAACTGAGAGCAGGAAGCAGAAGCAGGAGTGAAACAAGAAGGATTGGGTGAAGAGGGTATATAAAAGAGGGTGCACTCTCAGTCTCCTTGCAACCATGAAATGCCAGTTACTATGTTTCCCTTCTTTCCCTCTGCCTTCACTCCTCTGTTCCCTACTCTCATGAACACCTCATTTTTGGATTCTGGGCAATTTGAATGAGAGAGTTGCTGGAATCATTGACTCCAAGCATGACTGGGCTGATTTAAGTGGAAGGGTAGACATATGAGATGGTGGTGTTGAACTCAAGCCTCATGAGTTTTGGTAGACCATGGGGAGAAGTTCAAAATTCATTCTACATATGGCAGGAAGACTTTGAGAGTTTCAAGAGGAATATTGTGGTTTGGTTCATTTTTTTAAAATGACTGCTACATGGAGAATGGGCTGTGGAGTAATGATGGTATCAGCAAGGAAATAATTTTAGAGGCAATTTTTTGTGTTCCATGGTGATTTGGACCTGTATGGTGGGAGAACAGATGAGAGAAATGGATGATTCTTCTCCCATCATGGAGGCTGAAGAATAAGAAGCTGTTAATGGGATATATGTAGGGGATGAAGATAAACGAGGAACAAGAGATGACTCATGGATTTTTTAAACTGAATGGTGAGGCAGGTGATAGCCCCATACACTGACATGGAGAAGGCTGAGAAAGGAAAGACTTGAGGGAGGTGGAACAATTGATAAATTTTGCACATGTCGAAATGCCTATTTAGATATCCAAGTGAGATGTTTAGTAAACAATTGGGGTATCCCTCAGGATCAATACTAAAGATATGAATTTGGGAATCAGAGTATATGGATACTATTATGGGTTGAATTGTGCCCTCCAAAAAGATATGTTGAAGTCCTGACACTTAGTACCTTAGAATGTAAACTTTTTTGGAAATGTGGTCATTGCAGGTGTAGTCAAGGCAAGATGAGGTCATCCTGGAGTAGGATGGGCCCTAAATCTAATATGACTGGTGGGCATCCTTATAGAAAGTGAAGAGCAGACACAGGGATAACAGACACATCAGGGGAATGCCACGTGATGTTAATGGAGGCAGAGATGGGAAGGATGCAGCTGCAAATTCAAGAAAGTCAAGGATTGCCAACAAACTACCAGAAGCTAGAAGAGAGAAGAATCGGTAGATTCTCCTGTTATAGGGGAGAAGAGAACTTGCCCCTGTTGACTGATGCCTTAATTTTGGATCTTTACCCTTCAGAACTGTGAGACCATAAATTTCTGTGGGTGTAAGCCATGTAGTTTGTGATAGTCATCTAGTCTGTAGCAATGCCAGGGAACTAGGAAGTTGGTATTGAAGGGCAAGGACCTGGATGAAAACATTCAGTGACAGAATATATATGAAATATATACAAAGAATATATATAAGAACTGAGCCATGAGGTACCCTATCTGGGAGATTCTACAGTCGTCCCTCAGTTTCTGACCAGCTTCTGAACCCAACATTATCTAAGCACTTCTTCCCATATAGACAAGTTTGTGTTATACCTAGACTCTCTGGACATTTTTATCATCCTGTTCCCTGGTATTGTCCTTGTACTTCTGTCTTTTATAGTGACTCAAACCAGTGATGCCTCACAGAGATGAGAGAAAGGAGAGAGAGAGAGAGAAAGAGAGAGAGAAGCTGGCAAACTTGTGAGGCACCACTTTTATTACTGTCTTGTTCAGGGGGTTTCAAGACGTATCTAATTCACAGGTAAAAAAACAATGGAGCCAGAATATTAACAGGACTTCAAAACTTATTCTCTTTCCATCATAACTTATGCCAGTTCTGAGAGCAGGCAGCCTTTCCTACATGATGAACAAGATGATATTCTGTAATCTCCTTCTTCACATCTGATACAATCCATGTCCCATATCATAGACCTAATGATTAACCACCTTCAGTATAAAACATTCAAACTATTGAGGAGAGAATCTTGCCTTTCATTTGCTGCAGTTAGCATCTCTGCTCTAATTATCCAGCAAGCAAACAAAATTTCTCATTTATATTCCCTCTGGATCATGGACAAGATATTATATACCTGAATGCAGGTTTGCTCTCTTCTCTTTCACTATGACTATGCATTTGTTATTTCTATGTCTTAATGTGACCAATAAGCAGAGATGTAGTGATATTTCTCTTTTATGAAGACAATTCAAACTCAGAAGGGTAAAGAAGTTGATCTGCTAACCACCCAGGAGTTAATTATGGAATTGAAATAAATCTGCTGCTGTAGTCTTTCTACTCTCTGGATCATATTAGAAGTTTCCATTTCAGGTTGCATTGTTTTCCCAGAACTCTATTCCCAAACCGCAACCAGCTTTACCTTCTTTCTAAGTTTATTTCATCCATTCTTGTTCTGACTTCCATCTCATTCGATTCCCTAATTATAGTCCTCCTAAGAGAATTTTTTTTTCCTGCACATATCTCTTATTCTGCACTTTAGCATCTCTTTCCTCTCTGGCTCTTTTCCTCAGTATGTAAACATGACTGCAGATGTTATAAACTGAGAAACTATGTAGTCTCTTTGGTAATTTTAACTGTTGTGCATAAGTTTTTGGCAAAGCTATGTCTCTACAGATTTTGTTGCTTCTTTGAGAGATGTGTTTCTGCTTTATGAATATATTTATAATGTAGGCTGCTTGTATACTATAATTTATTCTTTGAGATTGCATGCATTCTTGCTTGAGCAGCTGTTTTCTGGAATGAGAATCTCAGATGAAGAGGACTTCAGGAAAGAGATACAGACATAATTTTCAACTTCAAAGAACTGGAAAGAAACCAGCTAAGAAAGGACATTTGTTTTTGTGTGAGAACATTTTTGTGGACCTTTGATTTCTTAGCAATAGGGTGGTCTAAGACTGACTGACCTGGATGCCGAGAAGAGGCTGCATGCAGGGCTACTGTTTTCAGTATGTTTGTCCTGGTAGGACTAGAGGAAAAGTCTAGAAGGGGTGTAAGGGGTGTGTATCAGGGTAATGCCTCTCCTTGAGTTCCTCAACCAGGAACACTACTTTCTAATTGATCAACTAGGAAAAATAGAGAACTTGTGACAAGAAGGCAAAGCTTACAGTAGGGTTAAAATTAGAGTGTTCTTTCAGTGAGGTTCTTGGGACAGAAGACACTATACTCAGAAGTCTGATGATAAAACACTGTTAGAGATGTGAGTTGGCCCTGCTCTGCTGATTGTGGCCAGCAGTTAAGAATGCTATCTGAAAGAGCAGGCATGAGTCCGGGGTCTCTGAGACCATGAATATACAGCAGATGCTGATGGTTATTCTCTATGTTGTAATTCTTCATTTGCAGTCCAAGAGGGCTGATCCTGGCAGAGTGGCAATCTTATGCCAAAGCAGCAGTGGCCAATCCCATGGGAAAGACAGCATATTTAGAAAAGATCGTGGCAAGGGCATCTGGGTCGCTCAGTTAGTTGAGTGCCCAACTCATGATTTGGCTCAGGTCATGATCTCAGGGTCCTGGGAGTGAGGCCTCATTGGGCTCCCCACTCATGGGGAGTCTGCTTCAGGATTTTCTCTCTCTCTTTTTCTTTCCTCAGCCCCTCCCCTGCTTATGCACACACTCCCACTCTGTCTCTTCCTCTAAAATTAGTAAATAAATCGTTGTTTTAATCCTTGAAAAAAAGAAGAATCATGGAAAATTCATGGATAGAATTAGAATAGTATTAAGTGTCTAGGAGGGTAGATATGGATTCAAAGTTGTGACACTTTGGGGTGTTCAGAGACACATGACCTTCAAGCCTGGTGAATACATCATTATTTTCAATAGTTCTTCATTTACCTTCCTGTCTCATAAGAAAAATGTCTTTCCTCTGACCCTGAGAATATACAATGAAGAAATGATTGCTCTTTAAATCATTGACATGTTGAACATTAAAGTGATGTCAATAAAAGTGTATTAACTATTTTATTTGAAAAATTTCATTCAATTTTCTTCATAAAAAACTTTATTCCTCCTTTAATTAAATATAACTTGAATAATCATCTTATTTTTTTTTAAAGATTTTATTTATTTATTTGACAGAGAGAAATCACAAGTAGATGGAAAGGTAGGCAGAGAGAGAGAGAGAGAGGGAAGCAGGCTCCCTGCCGAGCAGAGAGCCCGATGTAGGACTCGATCCCAGGACCCTGAGATCATGACCTGAGCCGAAGGCAGAGGCTTAACCCACTGAGCCACCCAGGTGCCCCTTGAATAATCATCTTTAAGTGGAAGATCTCTGAGGGAGGATGTATGTTGCAATCCTGTGTTATATAGAAGGCTTATCCATTTCCATGGTATAATGAACATCTCATTAAGTGACCAAAGAAGTGAAAAAAGAAAAAAGGAAAAGAAAATGAGAGAGAATATAAGAGAGGGAGATGTGATTTATCTTCGGACGATATCTGGTTTGGTATACAAAATATTTTGTGATAACATACACTTAAAAAATCTTTGTGAGACTATACCTCATGTAAAGATGTAGATGGCCAACCATCTCCAATAGTGCACAAAAGCAGATGGAAATCCACTTGGGATGAATAACTACTACTGCTAATTCAGTAAAAGTTTTGTGGCTTGCTTTTTTTGTTGTGTTTTGTTTTTTAATAAGGAATATTCCCATCAAACCTATGGTGCAACGTACTTTGTCAAGTCACAAGACTGGGGATAAAGCATCCTGTGTACACTGCTGATTATATTTGAGTTTTGCCACTATTCTGGGAGATGAAATCTGTTTAGATGATGTCATTCCTTGCCTTTAATTTTGTGACTATTTTGCTGAAAATTCAAGTCATCTGCCTTTTATTCACTTGGAATAAATATGCCCTGAATGATCATCTTGATTCCTGGAATAGTTACTGATCGTTATTGATTCTTAAAATGGCTGGAATTTTATTAGTCTTAAAAATCCCATATAAGTTTAACTCAATTGATGTTTTATGCAGGGATGTCTTTACCAGGTATCCATGTTTGTGGGTGTGGATACATTTTTAAACACCATCTCCACTTTCGGCCTACCTCTCCTTGCTCTCACTCAGCCAGTGAATAGGGAATTAAAACTAGATTTAATATTACACAAAGCAAAACATAATTAAGAAAATGTGTAAAAAATTAAAAAGCTGCAATTTTTATAATGCAATTCAAAGCTAAATAGAAATGCTCATTTGAGTTATGTGCCACAGCTTCCCAAGAGAGATGCCTGTTTAAATCCAAGTAGTGACCACAGTATTTCATTATTACAGCATGTGATGGTATAAAAGAAACTCACAATGCCTTTCCTGGTCCTTCCTTCTTGTCCAGGTTTGGGGGTAGAATATGATGAGACCAGGACTCCCACTGCTCTCAGCCCAACGTGCACTGCTCTTCTCAAGAATGTGCTCAATTCTGGAGTGTTGGGTGGGGGAAAGATGATTGTCCAAACTGCTTCTTACAGGGAATCTCAACCATCCCTCCTGTTTTGAGACCCATCTGCCCACCACATCCTGTTCATTGGCCTTTTTGTAGTTCTGTGGGGCCAACAGATTTGCTTTCTGGGAAGGCAGGTAGCTTTCAGCATTCTCCAGCCCTCTATATGCTTTATCATTCATCTGTCTCTTTTTCTATTTCTAGATTTTTTTTTTTAACTTGTCTGCTCTTGTCTCTTCTACTTCTCTCTTTATCCTTGTGGGATTATGGATTTTACCTTTTTTTTGTTTTGTTTTTGTCTCTGTACTGTCATGTTAGTTAGATTCTTGAAGGCAGCATAAGAAAATGCATCTGTGCAATCTGCCAATGTTAAACAGATGTCCCTGCGACAGTATTTGGAACGAGAGGGAAATATGTCTTTGCTCTTCGCCTTACTCTCTACACCTTCTTCCTACTTCCATCTCACTTACTCCTCGAAAGGTACCTATAAAGTTCTCAACCAGCTGTCAGTTCATCTCCATCAAGACATTAGTTGATAGCAGCTTAAAAAAATTAGCCTATCTAACGACACTTTATATATATATATATATATACATATATATATGTGTATATATATTTTTTCATTATATATATTATATATATATATTTTTTTTCATACTCTAAAAGGAATGCATTCCCTGTGCTGCAAGAAAAAATAATACAGACAGGTACAAAGAAAGAGTGAGATTTCTTTTTAAATGGGAGCCTAGAAGACCAAAAAGACTTTTAGACTACCAAGAAATATATCGTGATTGAAATTTCAGGGTGAGCCAATTGCTTAGGGATAGAAGATTGTCTCCAGTCTAATCTGATTAATCTGAGTCAATTCAGATAACCTGCTCCTTTCCGAGAATCTAGCAGCTAGTATGGTATTAACCAAAAATTACCTATTGAAGATAAACAACTGAGTGAATAAAAGAAGATCATATGAAGAAGCACATTTTTAAAAAAAAGTTAGTACATAAAAAGCCTTTCCCCCAAATTTCTAAGTATCATTTCAATTTATGAAAAAAATACATTTTTAAAAGCATTGTAGTTGAGGGAATAAAGCGGTTAAGAAAATAATTTGATAGTCAGTTGTGTGAGACTTCTGAAAAGCAGCTCTCTTTTGAATGACTATTTATATTCATTATGCCTTCAAGCCATGGTAGCTGGAGAGATCTTGGGACCAACATAAGACATAGGTTCTAGAAAGTGTTCATAAATTCTTGAAAAACAAATTGCGCATGTTATTTCTTCATAAAGTAGACAAAAAAATGAAACAAACCCCCAAATCCCAAGGAAAAAATAAACAGTAATTAAAAATCTATTATTAAACAGTGGGAACAGCAAAATTTATTGTTATGGCTCTCTGGAAGTAATAGAAGTGGTTTTTTTTTAAAGCTATATGTGTAGCAATATTTACTATAAGCTAGCTACATGTGCAGAACATTCCCAAATGAAAATTTTAGAAATTTTATCTCATATTAAATCTTTTAACAAAGAAGCTGACATGATAATGTTAAAGTCTCCTAGGAAAACCACATTGTTCAGGCTTTCATCCTATATTACCTTAAGAAGGAAATTTCTTAGGTTAGCTTGTCTTTTGAGTTTTGATCCAAGGTTAAAGAAAAAGTTTGCATACTGAAAGCCACCATCTGATGGTAGTAGATGTCTGGGGTGAGAAACTGAAGGTAATGAGACACAAAACAAAAATTCTTTTCTTTTTTTTTAAATTTTATTTATTTATTTGATAGACAGAGATCACAAGTAGACAGAGAGGCAGTCAGAGAGAGAGGAAGGGAAGCAGGTTCCCTGCTGAGCAGAGAGCCTGATGATGCAGGGTTCTGTCGGTCCCTCCTGGGATCATGACCTGAGCCAAAAGCAGAGGCTTTAACCCACTGAGCCACCCACATGCCCCACTCCCTAAATTCTTTTCTAATCACAATATTTCCCACATTATTTGAGATTTTCATCTTGTCACTAAGTATTTCTTAGTTTGCCTCCAGGAGTAAACCTCAAACAGGTTTGAAGTCTCGCTGGACTTAGAAAATAGATTGGAAAATCAGCTCCTGCTCCTCAGAAAACATTGAGCAATATGTTTGGGGTTGCTTACCACAGCATTCACACACCTGCTGAGCAGTCAGAGCCCGATTCTGAGCCTTTCCAACAATTCAAGAGGGCCTCAAACCTCTATGTAGATATGGAAGAACTTTCCCTCACCAAGTTGGATTCTTCCTCCTCACAGACAGAATCACGCACAGCTGTGCATCCCTAGCTCTTTCCTTGACAGTCTGGGGATTGAGAAACTGTACCTGTGTGTCATCTTCCCCACATGTAACCAACTCCATACTTTTCTATCTCTTTTGCTATTAGCTTCTCTCCTTTAATGGTATTTGTCAACCTTATTTGATTAAGGACATCACCAATTCATTGCGGCAACAACATACTACTTCCATTTTAGAGTACCTGAGACAGTAGAACATTTTATTGGAAATAAATCTGCTTTCGAGAAGGAGAAGGCTTACCTACTGAAATGCAGGAAAGGTTGTAAACATGTACTTTTAGGTCAAAAATGGGAAAAACTCAACTTTCTCTATTAAGAGCCTATTCTTCTACCCTTTTTTCCAAGTGTATTTATTGAGGCACTCTGTATTCATTTAATGATTTGGAAAATCTGTTATTATCTTGGGCAATGGATGACTTCTACTGTGTCAGATCTCTCTAATCTCTAGAAGTCTTCTGTGACAACTCTCTATTACCTTACTAGCTGGAGCCTGCTCATACTAGCCAGCTATGCACATCTCTTCCCAACTTTGCATTCATCAAAAGCAAGCTGGTAGCACAAATCAACCATGGTAGGAGTGAAAATGCCATTGAAATTGACCATTGCTATCAATCAAGCTTTCACTGCTCTCCCGTCCCTAAGCAGCTTGCTATTTACCAGAATACCACTGTCCCCAAATTATCTCCATATTCATATTCTGCTCTAATTAAATGTTATGTTTGAGCACAAATAGTAAAAGAGATCAAACAGAAAATGTCCTTTCAAAGCAACTTCCCCATTCTTGAGAAAGGTTCAGATGCCCTTTAAGGTTACCCAGTTTCTCACTCATCATACTTAACTTAGCAATGCTAATCCACAGAATCAAGAATCTGAAAGTTCACCTGCTTCAGTGTCTCCAAACACTCTGGTGTAAACTCCTTTTACTTCAGTATACTTTCTGAAGAGATCCTCTTAGGAATTTGTTGAAACATGGGTTCACTTTTGAATGGATTAATACCATGAAAGAAAATACATTATTATTAAATATTTTAGACATTATACAAAACACAAGAGATATTACGGTGATCGCTCATGTACCCACAGCCCAGTTAAAAAAAAAAAAAATTAGCTGAAGCTTCCTCTTATCCTCTTTTCATTTCTGTGGAGGTCGCTATAATCCTGCATATGATGGTTACTATTTCTATTTATTTCTTGATGTACTCCTTACTTAATATGTGTTATTATTTTATCCCTTTAAATATCTGAATAAAAAGTATCATAGCATCTTTTAAACTAGATTTTTTTTTGCTTAGTATTATATTTGTGAAAATTCTCCAAGTACATACAAATGGCTCATATTTAGTCATTTGCATTGCTATATTACATCCAGTTTAAGGATATATATCACAATTTATCCATTATGTGGACAACACATTTATGCTCTTTTGACTTCTTTGTTTTTTATAAGAAATGTTGCTATGAGCATTTTTGTAGGTGTCTCCTTATGCATGTATCTGAGAGTTTCTTGAAAATGTATAAATAAGAGTGAAATTACTGGATAGTGGTGAATGTGCTCCTACAATTTTCTTAAATATCACCAAATTGCTCTCCACAGTGATTACAATAATTTACATCCCACCCAACGGACTATAAGGGTTCTGGTTGCTACACAATCTGCCCTAAATATGCTACTGCTTGACTCAAAATTTGGCTGGTATGATGGATAAGAAATTAACACAAGGATTTAAGGGGTGCCTGGGTGGCTCAGTCAGTTGGATGTCTGACTCTTGATTTTGACTCATGTCATGATCTCAGGGTAGTGAGTTTGAGCCCCACATCAGGTTCTGCATTCTGCACAGACTTCTCTCTCTCTCTTTTCCTCTCACTCTGCCCTGCCAGTCCCACTTGTGCTCTATCAGATGAATAAATAAATATTTTTAGAAATTAACAATGTGGTTTTAAGTAAAAATGTAGTAAATCAATATATTACTAAACACAAAGTAGCAAGAGAGCCAAAAACTAGAAAAGCCCAAATGTACCTCAAAAGAGAATGGATAAACAGATAACAGTATACTCATTCAGCAGACTACTACTTAGCACTAAAAAGGAACAAAGTACTGCTACATGAAAAATACGGATAAATCACAAAATGATTATAGAAATTATCACACTGGTTGGCTCTATTGATTGTGGGCAACTGGCTAACAGGGATACAAATGAGCTTTCTGGGCTAAAGGAAATATTCTATATAGTTTGAATACTGTGAACACAGGTGTACGTATTTGTCAAAACTCACCAAGCTGTACATTAAGATCTGTACATCTTATAGACTATAAATCATACATCAATTTAAAAAGGAGTATTAGTAGGAAATTATCAAAGAAAAAATATTGGAATAGATATTCAGGGCCTCTTTCCCACCTCCCTATTTTTTTTTTTTTTTAAGATTTTATTTATTTATTTGACAGACAGAGAGCACAAGTAGGCAGAGGGGCAGGCAGAGAGAGAGGAGGAAGCAGGCTCCCCACTGAGCAGAGAGCCTAATGCAGGGCTTGATCCCAGGACCCTGGGATCACTACCTGAGCTGAAGGCAGAGGCTTTAATCCACTGAGCCACCCAGGCACCCGGGGCCTCCCTATTAAAAGAAAGAGTCATTTATTGCTTTGAGCAGCTCCCAGGGGAGTCATATTATTTTACACCTATAAGTTAATCAGAAGCATGGAAGCAACTGCAAAGATTTAAGGAGAAAGAGTTTGGAGGAGTGAGGTGAAAAACAGAAGGAAGATGAGGAGCAACTGCCTTGCCACGTTGTGTAAGATATTGAAAGAGAGTCTCAGATAAAGAGATTTTAAACACATTTTGAGCAGAGTTAAAAATATAGTCCCTCTTTAATGCTTTCCGAAAGCAGCAGTAAAAATTTAAATTGCCTTCCAATTTCCCTTGGATGTCGCGCTGGTGCTTCATCTAAATGTATTCTCTCTGCTGAGATAGACCCAGGAAACAGTGTCTCCTGAGACACACTAGTGTAATATGTTACATTTTAGTACATTTTTATGACTATTCTTAAAACATAAAAGATTTAGGCTTTTTTACCAATGATAAATGACATCTACTCATTAATTTTTTAAAAATTAATTATACAAGAGAAGTGCTATTTAGAAATATACAAAAAATTAAATGATGCATTTTATTTGGGAAATCAAATATATATGAAATATTAAGTATTATACTATTGAATGCATACAGAAGCAACTTTCATTATTCAGTGTTAGGAAATTTTGCAATTTGTAATTTTTTTCTCATAATTTTGTGTTTGGTTTTTAGGTGAACTAATAGGGAGGCCATTTAAAATTATTTCAGTCATGATTTATAAAAATGTTTTGTGAGTTTAGGTAATCATTATTTCCAAAAATGTAAAGGTCAAGTTAGAGGTATTTCATCTAGGTGTTCTGTCCTTTTAATACTAACTTTTAAGTTCAAAAAATACCTCTAAAATGCTAGTTAAGGGGGTGCCTGGTGGCTCAGTCAGTTAAACATCTACCTTCAGCCCAAGTCATGATCTCAGGGTCCTGGGATCCATCCCTGAGTCCAACTCCAGCTCCCTGCTCAGCGGGAAGGCTCCTTCTCCCTCTCCCTCTGCCCATGCCTGGCCTCACTCATGTGCTCTCTCTCTCTCAAATAAATAAATAAATCTTAAAAAAAAATACTAGTTAAGATTTTTTTGTTTAGATTTAATATATTTATTTTGGTGAGAGAGACAGAGCTCAGGGGAGGGACAAAGGAAGAGGGAGGCAGAAACACAAGCAGGCTCTGCACTGAGTGCGGAGCCCACGTGGGGCTCACTCTCACAACCCTGTGATCAGACTTGAGCTGAAAACAAGAGTCTGACGCTTAACAGAAGGTGCCGCCCGCTGCCCCATTAGTTAAGAATTTTGATTGGCTAGATCTAGTAAAGATTCCCATGAAACAAAACTTGAGATTTTTGTCTTTTGTATACCTTACATTATATTTCACTTAAAATCATTGTTCTTTATGCTTCTAGTATGGGTACACATTATATGGGTTATGACCCAAATTAAAAGTAGTAAAAAATAAGTATTAAATCTTCGTGCCCTTCAAAACTACCTTGCTGCTCAGTCTGTTTCAAACGGACTCATACGTCCATGAGTGATGCTCAAGGGCCAAATAACACCACTTGCCTGACTTTTACCAGCCCACTCCATGTTCCATTGCGAAGAAAACTTTTTAAAATTTTGTTTCACGAATTGATGAGCATTAGAGAAGTGGAAACCGTTGTCATGAACCGTCTGGAATACTTTGACATAGTGATGGACATTTACAAATCATAGATTGTGAAAAGCTGTTCTGGTTCATGACCTTCATCTTGGGCAAGATCAAATCAGCCCTATAAATAATATCCCCTACCCAGATTTCCCGAGATTTATGACAACATAATGTGCAAAGATTATATTGTAAACAAAATCGAAATTAATGTACTTTTATATTTTCCCATTGATCAATAAGGATATTAAGGCATGTATATAGGGTTAACCAGTGAATGGAATAGTTCATTATAAAATGCACTTCTGAGTATGTATCCAAAAGAACTGAAAATAGGATTGTGAACAGATGTTTGCACTTCCATGTTCATTATAGCATCATTCGCCATAGCCAAGAGGTGCAGACAACGTAAATATCCATCAGAGGATGGATGGATGAAGAAAATGTGGTGTATACATGCAATGGGATAGTACTCAGCTTTGGGTACGAAGGAAATCCTGTCATACGTGACAACATGGAAAACTCTGGTGGATATTATGCTAAGTGATATAAACCAATCACAGAAGACAAATCTGTATGATGCCACTTATATAAGGGATCTAAAGTAGGTGGGTTGTTTTTTTTTAAGATTTTATTTATTTCAGAGAAAGAAAGAGCACAAGATTATAAGTGGGGTTGGGGGGTGGTACAGAGGGAGAGGGAGAAGCAGCCTCCCTGCTGAATAGGGGTCTTCATGTGGAGCTCCATCCTAGGACCCTGAGACGTTGACCTGAGACAAAGGCAGCTGCTTCATCAACTGGGTCACAGGTGTCCCTAAATTAGTTAAACTCATAGAATAGAAAAGTAAACTGCTGGTTACCAGGGGCCGGGGAACCTCGGAAGTGGAAAGTTGCTTCTTGCAATAGGTCATACAAGATGAAAAAGTTCTAGAAATCTACTAAACAGCACTGTTATGTTGTTAACAATTCTGTACTTTTCGCCTAAAACTTTGTTAAAATGGTACATTTCATGTTACGTGTTTTTCATCACAATAAAAAGATGCTTAAATATATACAATCAATATGATTTCATGTTGATTATTTGGAGGTGGTTGTTTACATGAGTTTCAGTAGCTTTGAAAAAAACAAATAGTAGCAAAACAGCTCTGTTTAACCTGAGTAGCTTCATGGAGAGTTTGGGATTTCAGGGAAAGGGGGAAGTATGTTGTGGTTCCCCAGGAAGCTGGACTTGGGACTTCGGATTTGGGACTTCAAGAAGCTGCCCTTGGGGAGCGATCCTGGGATCAACATTAGGGGAGTGTGAAGGAAGTGGAACTGGAGAGGGAGAGAGACTCAGTTCAAGGACAGCAACCATAGCCATGCCTCCACCAGGTTGCAGGCAGCTGGAGCTGGAGTCGTCCCGATAGAGTCAGAGGTCTAGGCCTCTGTACCCTCATATCTACCAGTCTCTGAATGCTGGCAGCCTCTGAGAAGCGGACAAGACTTTGATCAGGTGGCCTTTTTCTGTGGAGAGTAACCACATGGGGGGAGGGGAGAAGTCAGCACTGGGGTAGAAGCTTATCAGTCAGGAAGGCGGATTCATGAGCCAAACCAGAACCTCTACTAGCCGGACTCAAGAGGGTGAAGACAGGCTATTAAGAAGATGTAGAAAGTGAGATAAGAACAGGGGAAATGGATGAGTGGGGGGCAAGTAGTAATGTTGCCCCTTTGAAGAACAAAGATGTAGGCTGGGAATCTAAAACTCTATTTCTGAGTCTGAAAAGAAGTTTGTGCAAATGAGAGCTTATACATACGTCTGTATTTAAAGTTGTGGTTTTAGTCTAGGACTTTGGTTTACCTGAATGAGGTTCAATATGTGTTCTTTTTTTTTTTTTAAGATTTTATTTATTTATTTGACAGACAGAGATCACAAGTAGGCAGAGAGGCAGGCAGAGAGAGAGAGAGGGAAGCAAGCTCCCTGCTGAGCAGAGAGCCCGATGCGGGACTCGATCCCAGGACCCCGAGATCATGACCTGAGCCGAAGGCAGCGGCTTAACCCACTGAGCCACCCAGGCGCCCTCAATATGTGTTCTGAACACAATCTATTATTATTTTTGGAGCAGATGCCATTACCTATTACTTGAGTGTAACTTTCTATCTTTAGACCTGCAGCTAAATATTTGTTATTGTTGTGATAATTAACCATCTCCCTGATGTAAGTTTTACTTGTATACCACTGGGTTCTTAATGAAAAATTCTCTTTACTCTCTAATCTCCTCTTGGAGGTTATAATGGCAATTATATACCCTTCTTGCTCATGCATAATACATGAAACCTGCAAAAGTAGGTTATTGAAGTATTTTACTTATCTTCTGCATCACCTTTTCAGCTGATGTGGAGTGAGTAGAAATTTAATTTATGGATGTTTCTTCCATTTTTATAACCTGATTGCAAATCTAGGTTAGATATACATAAAAGAGAGTTTAAAAGTGTTAATTTTTGGAATAAACAGTGTACTAAATTGTATTTTGGTCCTGGCTCTGCTATTAACTTTGTGTGGGACATTAACTAAGTAGTTTGATGTCTCTGGTTCTCATTTATTATTTGGAAAGTGCAGTTTTGGATTGCATGCTTTACCATGACACCACCCAACCACCATTTCATTGTCTGCTGAGTGAATAGGTAGACAACTCCTATCTATTCACAATATTCATTTTTTTTTCAAAGAAAATGAATTCTTCCTTATTCACTATAGCTCAACGTACACAGATCATTTTGGTGCATGAATAACTTTCAAAGATTACACATTCACATTATTTCATAAACTTAAATTTAGTTCAAAGTTGTAGTAGGATCAATTATCTATGCCTATAAAGTCATTACATTATAAAGTGTAATAGTTTCATATTTGCCAAAATCGATCAATAATTCCCCAAGCCTCCCATTGCCACTGAGGGCAAGAAAAAATCAAACTGCCTTCCAGGCTCATATTTCTCTTCTCTATCCTGTGTCCCAAATGAAAAGGCAGTTAACGTGTTTCCATGAAGACAAGGGAAGGGGTCCCAGATTTATGTGTGAATTGTTGTGTGTCCTCATGATTGTCATGGGTCTTTTGTCTAGCTGGGCACCTGCTATGGTGTTTACTGTGGTACAGCTGGTTTTCTGGTTATTTTGTGCTGTGTGTAGTCACCCCTGCTGACGTCTGAGGATTGTGAAACTTCTCTGTGCACTCCACTCTCCTGGGCTCTGGAGCTCAGACTTCTGGCAGCTGGTTCTTTGGGAGGCATAACTGACAATCTTCAGGTCATCCCTAACTGGGCATCTCATCCACATCTTCCTGCAGCTGAGAATCCACTGGAGTTCCCTTTGCTACCTTTACCTCCCAATCCTTTGCAAAGAATCCCAACATCACCCACCTGTGGGGTTCTTTTGCATTCCTGCGTGATTTTTTTTTTTCTTTTTTTGAGAGTTGGCCCATGTATGAGCTGTGTTTCTTTCTCTTGGCACATGGGAAACTAGAAATTTCCACCACATTGATTTCAAATCTAAGAGAAATCAGTTTGATAATCTTTGTCTTCTTCCAACACATTATGCCCATCAGCCATTTCCAGCCTGGTTGACACATTATCATATATGTCATATATGTCCCTCTTCTAAGACATCAGAAAAATACCCCAGGGTGTGTTGAGGGGAAAGAAAAACCTACTGTTCTGAGGTTCCTCAACTTATCTGGTTGCTTTTTTTTTTTTTTTTTTTTTTTTTTTTTTTTATTTTTTATTTTTTATTTTTTATAAACATATATTTTTTATATACATATATTTTTATCCCCAGGTCTGTGAATCACCAGGTTTACACACTTCACAGCACTCACCAAATCACATACCCTCCCCAATGTCCATAATCCCACCCCCTTCTCCCCAACCCCCTCCCCCCGGCAACCCTCAGTTTGTTTTGTGAGATTAAGAGTCACTTATGGTTTGTCTCCCTCCCAATCCCATCTTGTTTCATTTATTCTTCTACCCACTTAAGCCTCCATGTTGCATCACCACTTCCTCATATCAGGGAGATCATATGATAGTTGTCTTTCTCTGCTTGACTTATTTCGCTAAGCATGATACGCTCTAGTTCCATCCATGTTGTTGCAAATGGCAAGATTTCATTTCTTTTGATGGCTGCATAGTATTCCATTGTGTATATATACCACATCTTCTTGATCCATTCATCTGTTGATGGACATCTAGGTTCTTTCCATAGTTTGGCTATTGTGGACATTGCTGCTATAAACATTCGGGTGCATGTGTCCCTTTGGATCACTACATTTGTATCTTTAGGGTAAATACCCAATAGTGCAATTGCTGGGTCATAGGGCAGTTCTATTTTCAACATTTTGAGGAACCTCCATGCTGTTTTCCAGAGTGGCTGCACCAGCTTGCATTCCCACCAACAGTGTAGGAGGGTTCCCCTTTCTCCGCATCCTCGCCAGCATCTGTCATTTCCTGACTTGTTGATTTTAGCCATTCTGACTGGTGTGAGGTGATATCTCATTGTGGTTTTGATTTGTATTTCCCTGATGCCAAGTGATATGGAGCACTTTTTCATGTGTCTGTTGGCCATCTGGATGTCTTCTTTGCAGAAATGTCTGTTCATGTCTTCTGCCCATTTCTTGATTGGATTATTTGTTCTTTGGGTGTTGAGTTTGCTAAGTTCTTTATAGATTCTGGACACTAGTCCTTTATCTGATATGTCGTTTGCAAATATCTTCTCCCATTCTGTCAGTTGTCTTTTGATTTTGTTAACTGTTTCCTTTGCTGTGCAAAAGCTTTTGATCTTGATGAAATCCCAGTAGTTCATTTTTTCCCTTGCTTCCCTTGCCTTTTGCGTTGTTCCTAGGAAGATGTTGCTGCGGCAGAGGTCGAAGAGGTTGCTGCCCGTGTTCTCCTCAAGGATTTTGATGGATTCCTTTCGTACATTGAGGTCCTTCATCCATTTTGAGTCTATTTTTGTGTGTGGTGTAAGGAAATGGTCCAATTTCATTTTTCTGCATGTGGCTGTCCAATTTTCCCAGCACCATTTATTGAAAAGGCTGTCTTTTTTCCATTGGACATTCTTTCCTGCTTTGTCGAAGATTAGTTGACCATAGAGTTGAGGGTCTATTTCTGGGCTCTCTATTCTGTTCCATTGATCTATGTGTCTGTTTTTGTGCCAGTACCATGCTGTCTTGATGATGACAGCTTTGTAATAGAGCTTGAAGTCCGGAATTGTGATGCCACCAACGTTGGCTTTCTTTTTCAATATCCCTTTGGCTATTCGAGGTCTTTTCTGGTTCCATATAAATTTTAGAATTATTTGTTCCATTTCTTTGAAAAAGATGGATGGTACTTTGATAGGAATTGCATTAAATGTGTAGATTGCTTTAGGTAGCATAGACATTTTCACAATATTTATTCTTCCAATCCAGGAGCATGGAACATTTTTCCATTTCTTTGTGTCTTCCTCAATTTCTTTCATGAGTACTTTATAGTTTTCTGAGTATAGATTCTGTGTCTCTTTGGTTAGGTTTATTCCTAGGTATCTTATGGTTTTGGATGCAATTGTAAATGGGATTGACTCCTTAATATCTCTTTCTTCTGTCTTGCTGTTGGTGTAGAGAAATGCAACTGATTTCTGTGCATTGATTTTATATCCTGACACTTTACTGAATTCCTGTATAAGTTCTAGCAGTTTTGGAGTGGAGTCTTTTGGGTTTTCCACATATAGTATCATATCATCTGCGAAGAGTGATAATTTGACTTCTTCTTTGCCGATTTGGATGCCTTTAATTTCCTTTTGTTGTCTGATTGCTGAGGCTAGGACCTCTAGTACGATGTTGAATAGCAGTGGTGATAATGGACATCCCTGCCGTGTTCCTGACCTTAGCGGAAAAGCTTTCAGTTTTTCTCCATTGAGAATGATATTTGCGGTGGGTTTTTCATAGATGGCTTTGATGATATTGAGGTATGTGCCCTCTATCCCTACACTTTGAAGAGTTTTGATCAGGAAGGGATGTTGTACTTTGTCAAATGCTTTTTCAGCATCTATTGAGAGTATCATATGGTTCTTGTTCTTACTTTTATTGATGTGTTGTATCACATTGACTGATTTGCGGATGTTGAACCAACCTTGCAGCCCTGGAATAAATCCCACTTGGTCGTGGTGAATAATCTTCTTAATGTACTGTTGAATCCGATTGGCTAGTATTTTGTTGAGTATTTTCGCATCTGTGTTCATCAAGGATATCGGTCTATAGCTCTCTTTTTTGGTGGGATCCTTGTCTGGTTTTGGGATCAAGGTGATGCTGGCCTCATAAAATGAGTTTGGAAGTTTTCCTTCCATTTCTATTTTTTGGAACAGTTTCAGGAGAATAGGAATTAGTTCTTCTTTAAATGTTTGGTAGAATTCCCCCGGGAAGCCGTCTGGCCCTGGGCTTTTGTTTGTTTGGAGATTTTTAATGACTGTTTCAATCTCCTTACTGGTTATGGGTCTGTTCAGGCTTTCTATTTCTTCATGGTTCAGTTGTGGTAGTTTATATGTTTCTAGGAATGCATCCATTTCTTCCAGATTGTCAAATTTATTGCCGTAGAGTTGCTCATAGTATGTTCTTATAATAGTTTGTATTTCCTTGGTGTTAGTTGTGATCTCTCCTCTTTCATTCATGATTTTATTTATTTGGGTCCTTTCTCTTTTCTTTTTGATAAGTCGGGCCAGGGGTTTATCAATTTTATTAATTCTTTCAAAGAACCAGCTCCTAGTTTCGTTGATTTGTTCTATTGTTTTTTTGGTTTCTATTTCATTGATTTCTGCTCTGATCTTTATGATTTCTCTTCTCCTGCTGGGCTTAGGGTTTCTTTCTTGTTCCTTCTCCAGCTCCTTTAGGTGTAGGGTTAGGTTGTGTACCTGAGACCTTTCTTGTTTCTTGAGAAAGGCTTGTACCGCTATATATTTTCCTCTCAGGACTGCCTTTGTTGTGTCCCACAGATTTTGAACCGTTGTATTTTCATTATCATTTGTTTCCATGATTTTTTTCAATTCTTCTTTAATTTCCCGGTTGACCCATTCATTCTTTAGAAGGATACTGTTTAGTCTCCATGTATTTGGGTTCTTTCCAAACTTCCTTTTGTGGTTGAGTTCTAGCTTTAGAGCATTGTGGTCTGAAAATATGCAGGGAATGATCCCAATCTTTTGATACCGGTTGAGTCCTGATTTAGGACCGAGGATGTGATCTATTCTGGAGAATGTTCCATGTGCACTAGAGAAGAATGTGTATTCTGTTGCTTTGGGATGAAATATTCTGAATATATCTGTGATGTCCATCTGGTCCAGTGTGTCATTTAAGGCCTTTATTTCCTTGCTGATCTTTTGCTTGGATGACCTGTCCATTTCAGTGAGGGGAGTGTTAAAGTCCCCTACTATTATTGTATTGTTGTTGATGTGTTTCTTTGATTTTGTTATTAATTGGTTTATATAGTTGGCTGCTCCCACGTTGGGGGCATAGATATTTAAAATTGTTAAATCTTCTTGTTGGACAGACCCTTTGAGTATGATATAGTGTCCTTCCTCATCTCTTATTACAGTCTTTGGCTTAAAATCTAATTGATCTGATATAAGGATTGCCACTCCTGCTTTCTTCTGATGTCCATTAGCATGGTAAATTCTTTTCCACCCCCTCACTTTAAATCTGGAGGTGTCTTCGGGCTTAAAATGTGTTTCTTGGAGGCAACATATAGATGGGTTTTGTTTTTTTATCCATTCTGATACCCTGTGTCTTTTGACAGGGGCATTTAGCCCATTCACATTCAGGGTAAGTATTGAGAGATATGAATTTAGTGCCATTGTATTGCCTGTAAGGTGACTGTTACTGTATATGGTCTCTGTTCCTTTCTGATCTACCACTTGTAGGCTCTCTCTTTGCTTAGAGGACCCCTTTCAATATTTCCTGTAGAGCTGGTTTGGTATTTGCAAATTCTTTCAGTTGTTGTTTGTCCTGGAAGCTTTTAATCTCTCCTTCTATTTTCAATGATAGCCTAGCTGGATATAGTATTCTTGGCTGCATGTTTTTCTCGTTTAGTGCTCTGAAAATATCATGCCAGCTCTTTCTGGCCTGCCAGGTCTCTGTGGATAAGTCAGCTGCCAATCTAATATTTTTACCATTGTATGTTACAGACTTCTTTTCCCGGGCTGCTTTCAGGATTTTCTCTTTGTCATTGAGACTTGT